>NW_007360996.1:218037-249994 GCF_000409485.1 Glarea lozoyensis ATCC 20868
ATGAAAGAGGTTTGAAATATTTCTTCTGGGAAATCAGTTCGCTAATTTTGATCTATTAAAGGCTTGAATATTGCGTATGTCTATCTATTAAACTCCTTAAAACAGCTTCTATTCGATTCTCAGTGTCTATCAAAACACCACCACTTCAAAACTCCCAGTTGAATCAATTTCAACCCCCAATCCCCAACTCAACCCAACACCTCACCACCTGCCACCTAAACTTTGGCTCTATAATCATCCCTCCCACTCTCCAACCTCTCCCTCGACGTCTCATAAACCCTCGGCACACCACTCCCCTCCCAACTCCCCCAATCCATCATCCTCACCACGCCCCTCATCGTCAGCCAAATAACCGGCATCCCATGTCCCTCAAACCCAGCCGCAACCCAAACCCCCTTCCGACCCGGCACCTCCCCAACATGCGGCAGTCCATCCGAGCAATACCCCATAATGCCACTCCAAATCTCTTGGACCTTCGCACCACTCTCTTCCCAGCCTGTGAAGTGATCTTGCATGTACGTATCAAAATAGCATTTCGCTGGTTCGATTAAGGATGAGTCATCGGCGTTGTTATACCACTCCCCCCTATGACCCAAGAAATGCGAGCGTCCGCCACCGACGATGATGGAGCCGTCGGGACGCTGGATCAGGTAGTCGTGGGAGCCGCCATATAGACGGAGACAATATGTGTTGACTAGCTCTGGGGGTGTGCAGGAGGGGGAGGGAACAATGTGACAGCAGATTCCTTTGCAGGGGACGATTTTGGTGGTGTATTCGGGGAGGAGGGCGGAGGTGTAGGCGTTTGTTGCGAGGATTATTTGGGGGGAGGTGATAGTGCCTCGGGGGGTGGAGGCGGTCCAGGTGTTTGATGAGGATTCAAGAGAGGTTGGTGGTGAGGATTGGGTAAGGGAGGTTACTGGGGTGTTGGTTTGGAGGTTTAGGTTGCCGGTGGTGTGGGTGATGTGGAGGAGGGAGGTTAGGAGTTTGTAGGGATAGAGTGATGCTGCTGAGAAGGTGAAACAGCCTACACATCCTTTGACTCCTGAGATCTTTCAACTCATTAGCATGTTCCTTTTAACATCAGAAGAAGACTTATAACTTACCTTCTCAGCTTCCTCCCCCTCCATCCAAACCAACCCCTCCATCGTACTCTTAGCCACCCCCTCCCCCTTCAACCTCAAATAAGTTTCCTTCGCCCTCCCCGCCTCCTCCTCATCCGTATAAACATCAAAACTCCTCGTCACCCTAAACTCACACTCAATCCCCTCCCTCTCCACCACCTCCTCGATCGCACTCACGTGAGCATCCTCAAACTCACACAACTCAACCGCTTTCTCCAGTCCAAACTCCTCAATCAACATAGGCAGTCGCGTATGCACAGACGGTCGTAAGTGTCCCCCATTTCGACCCGTGGCTCCGGAACACGCGCCGCGTGCTTCGAGGAGGACGACGTTGGGTTTTGGAGCGCCGGATGCGAATTTGGCTTTTGCTTCTGGCGAGGCGAGCAGGTGGTATGCTGCGGCGATTCCGGCGTAGCCGCCGCCGATTATGAGGATATCGCAGGTTTGGGGGAGGGAGGGCGTGGTGCGGTGGTTGTCGAGGGCGTGGAGAGAGGCGCGCCAGAAGGGGGTGGTGGATGTTTTTGAGGGTAGCGGTGATGGTGGGATTTGATGGGGGTTAATTGAGCCCATGGTTGTGGTGCAATTGGTTTTGATTCTCTAAGGTGTTGGGGGTGATGATGTAGATGAAGTGAAAGATCGAGAAATTGTTGTTTTGTTTATATTTCGATTGTCACCGCTTTGGCGAGATGTCCACTTGAGGGTTGAGCGGTGAATGAAGATTACACAGTATTTGCTAACACAACAGCACGATCGGTTATATCCAAAAATAACAGAATCAATCAGTCTTGGATGCACACACAAGAGTTCAGAAAAACCTTTTCCAAGAGGCCGAGACTTGCTTGTCCAGTGGATTGAATAAGTCGAGTCAAGTCAATTAGAGTCGCTCAAGAAATTGTTTCTTCAGCAATAGATCACGACAATTCGATCGAGCAACACTAGATGAAAACAAAATTCAAAAAATATTTTGTACTCGAGTAAGTTTGAGCTTAATAATATTCGAAGCCGGGTTATCGCCACATATCCACCTTGGCAGGTACCAAATGTCTACAAACGCCCACTCTTGGGAGATCGCCAAGATAAGGGCGCATTGTTGGGTACCTATCACTCAGCGATAGGTGGAAGCGAACATGAATCTGATTTGTTTATGAAAGACTTTAACGGTTCAGCTTTAATTCTTGATGCGTTTTCGTGGCTAGTCGTAAGTGCTTTGCTTTAATTTGTCTTGAAGCTAAAGCAATTAAGTTACAACCCCAACATAAAACTCTTTTTATTGACCACCACTCTGGAATCTTAGAACTAATCTACCAATATTTCATTATTCAACTTGTTTTGCTTCAATTCAACCACCGATTTCGAAGCCAAATGAAGTCATTTTCAAGCACAACCGCGGCATGGTGCGAATTTAATCGAGAATGGCTCCGATTTCTTGATAACAGGTTGACTGATATCCGAGTATGCCACAACGGGCAAACCAGCATTAGGATGGCTGTAGCCGAAGTAACCTCGATAGTTGTTGGGTTTGTTGACAACAGTCATGACGGTGAAGTCTTGATCGTAGTTCCATCCCCAGGAGATTTCCCAGGTTTGAGGATTCTGTTGGTTTTGTTAGCTTTGGCATCCCCCGAAAATCTCAAGTGATCGTTGAATATCTTCACTTGAAGGTCAAACGATGAAGAATGATGAAGAGTGAAAATACATACCTCAATACAACCAACCCCGAAAAATTCCTTCAAAGTAACATCCTTTCCATCCTTCACTTTGACATCGTGAATAGTGCAACTGCCCTTTCCGTAAGGAGCATAGTCAATTGTAAATTTGTAATCGCAGGTATCGACGATGCTGCAGTTGCGGATGAAGTTCTCGACTGAGAGCGTTGTTGGGATGGTACGAGGGATGATGTTTGGGCTTGCTGTAGCTAGAGCTGCGAGCAAGGGGAGGATTGTGAGGAATCTCATTTTTGGAGACTTGTTGGTTGTACGAGTAAAATCTGGTATTGAGTCGTTTTGAGTTAAGTTTACTGCATTCTTTTTGAAAGTACCAGTTGAGACTTTTGATGATCTCGTTGAAGATGAAGAAAGCAAAAACCAGGAAGACGGAAGAGAAGCAACTATTTATCTTTATCCCCACCTCGGCTCTAGAACCTGTCCACCTCGAGGGCTCTCACACTTTTCGTATTCTATAGACCAGTGCTGATATTGACGACTTTGAACTACAGACAACGAAATTTTCATTACTCAAGACCCAGAATTTGTGCTATGATTAACCTTACCAATTTCTAAATTCTACTAGTGCTGACAGATCAACATCATATGAGCCCTCGTATTGAGATTTTGTGTAGACAGAGATTCTTGGACATACCCTGCCAAGAAGTGTTACAATCGACACGAAGTCACTGGGAAGTACCGATGTATCAATTGACCAGGGAAAAGTAGGATTTTGTACCTGGAGGCATACGAGGTTATCCGGGGAAGTTTTTGGACACTCATTGACTCGAGGTGGATTTGATTGCTGGAATTTGACTGGCATGTTGCATGCAACACGAAGATTTTCCGGATGCCAGTTACTTTTTCATCGATTCTGGTTACATTTTAGTTCAAATTATCTAATAAACAATCAGCATGAAGCCTTATTCGTCAATGGCTTCCACAACAACCGGTAAACTGGAATTCCAAGATACGAAGTGGTGTCCGCAGATGGCTACGTGCGTATTGTATTAGTAATCTATAAAAGGAACAGTAGAGAGCAAAATTGACCAAAATATGCGGGAAAGCGAATATGACATATATGTGATACATCAACACAGTCGGTGTCGTCAGGTGCAAACGGCATGGTGGTAATGGAATCGATTATGTCCGACATGACTAAATCTTTGCGTTACGTTTACACCATCTAGTCGGAAACAAAAAGTGCTACTTGTAAAAAGAATCTGTAACTGAAAATATTCTGTACCATACCTTCGGGCGAATTCAAGGCGAGAATCTTTCTGATTCCGTTTTGTGCTGTACCGGTTGTCTCTTTGAATGATTTTGCATCTCAACTTATGAACTGCGCTTTGCTTTAGCCCACCTCTTTCTTCAAAAGGCTAGCCACTGTTGTTGTTCCCAATTTCAGCAATCATCAATTTCCTCGTCTGTTGCGAACGCATCTCCTGGTTTTTGTCAGCATCTTCCATCGGGCCAAGACTTCGATCATTATACCTGTTCGACGCTCGCCTCAATCACATATCGAATGATCAGCACTGATCTTTTCTGGTTCATTCTTATGGCCCTAGAAATTGCTTGGTTCTCTACACTGGGATTCCATTGCGGTTCGATGATGAAGACTCGATTTACAGCAGTGAGGTTGAGGCTAGCTTCTCGTTAGCGAGGTTTTCTCTAGGTACTAAGACAAGGAGTCAAGATGAAAGTCGTGAAAATCTACCCGTAAGCACCTGTTCCTGTTGTCATAATGAGAATTGGGATGGCGGATGAACTAGTGAAATCATCTAGTATCCGTTGACGACGAGCAAGAGTTGTGTTTCCGTCAATGCGCATGAAAGGAATGTCTTCCTTCGCAAGGTACCTTGCAATGAGATTCAGAGTGTTTGTCCAGCAAGAGAACACTATGCTAAACAGCTATTAGTACTGCTTCCAGTTGTAGACATGGAGTCTTGTAGTTCACCTTTTGGTCTCCCACAAATCTTTTCGAACATCCTTAATCAAAGCCTCCATCTTCGTCGAAAAGCCTTCGTGTCTTAGATAATTTCCGCTTTCTTCTTGCGGCGGATGTAACTGCTGATCAGAAGAATGATCACCGGTATTCCCGCATAGTGGACACTCTTGACTTCTGTGTTTTCTCTTTCCCCCCGTTGGCTCATCCGGATCAGAACACTCGTTGCAGATAATGTGCGCGCAATGGCCTGGATAAGTCTGATAAAGGTCTTTGGCATACATCACACTCATAGATTGTCTACAAGCTGAGCAATGAACTTCTCTATCGTCTCCAACAGAACATAGGGCATCTTCTTTCTCATCTAGCTGGCTCCTATTATTCCACGAAAATGGCCGTTGATATGTCCCATGATTGCAAAATATTCGAAGCTGGAGTTGGACTTGGAACATTCCAAATATGTTTTTTCTGTACGATTCCCCGACACCGTGTCGAAGGGCTCGATTCATGACGTTGATCGTCTGATTGTATTGTTCTCTTTCCTCATTTGAGAACTCGAGAGATCGAAGAATATGCTGTGGGGTCGGCAAATGCAAAAGTTCCCTGGAACGTCGCAAGCATAAGGAATCTAGTAACAGTGTGAGATCTCTCGTGGCACTCTCTCTCCCTGTCTGACTTTCATCGAATGGTGTTGAAATGAATCGGCGAAACATGGCGATGTTGTGGAAAGGATGTGCTTGTATAAAAGCAAATAGAGAGCCTACATCGTCCAATTTGTTTTGAATCGGTGTTCCCGTAAGGCACCATCGTGATTTTGCTTTGAGATCTGCGACAGCTTTGAAAAATGTAGTGACTTGCCGCCGAATTATGTGCGCTGTTTTAACGTTAGCGTAGATCGGTGTGTTGCAAAATGGTTGAGAGAACCTTCGTCTAAAACGACCCGGTACCAATTGACGTTATGTAAAGGGCTGGATTTATCTTTGAAATCGGATACGATTGTATGATAAGTCGTAATAACAATGTCTGCATTTCTAAGGTCCAAGGATTTTCGTTTTGGCCCATGATATCGGAGAGTTGAGAGTGTCCCATCGAGGTGTCTGGATACAAAATGTCAGCCTACATAGCTCAAGAGCTTAGCTAGATGTTGCTTGCATCTTAATCTCATGAAACCATTCGTTGATCAGAACTAGAACGTTCGTCAATAAGTAATGTCTTTTTTTTTTTTTGATATATTCATGTGGAAACCTACTCGCCGAAGGAACAAGAATCAGAGTCGCTCTGCAAGCCGTTCGTCTCCCAGAGCTCTCTGCAATGGTATTTGCCTCGTTCAACCAGTCATAAGCTTTATCGAGGGTATGAGTAATGAGTGCCAAAGTAGACAACGTTTTCCCCATGCCCATTTCATCAGCTAAAATGCCCCCACCAGTTTCGTTGGGTAAGACATGGCTTTTTGCTTTGGTGATCGTGTGGACGTAACTTAGCGCAGTCAGTAACTGGTCGAGCGGAAAGTTTCAAAACATACGAATTAATATTGAATGCCTCTTTTTCCTTCCACAATCGAAATTCTGGAGGAACAGGCCCATTCTCTCGCTGTAACATGAAGTCGAGCGCTTCTTTTTGATGCCTGGATGAGATCACAGGATTAGAAAAGTTCTCAGTCAAAGAAGTTGTGTGAATTGGGTATGAGCTGACAACTTACGGAAGCAACGTAGTTTTGAGCCGCCGGTCTCCTTCAACTTTGCTCAGTTTTGAGCCTCTGGTGAGAGACGAGTACATGTTGGTGATTGCATCGTTAAACACTTTGGCGGCGTCTGATTTCGATGTTCTATCGGTACCAATTTTCGATTGGATTTCGTAATCCGACGCATTTAAACCAGGAAATCGAATGACTTGAGGGTTCGAATATTCTGATCCACTTCGCAATTTGTCTGGGTGTTGCAGGAAAACTTTGTGACTAGATAAATGCAGCCCAACATCGTCACGATCGTGGCTGGGACCGAACACATTGATATTAACACGCACTACAGCATCGGCTGCTTTTGTGACCCTCCCAATTATCTCCTTGATTGCTTGAACGGATACAATTACTTCAAATTCAATAGTCGGCTTTTGAACAAGGCTTCCTAGAGCTTTACTCAATTGAGTATTAAGGACACCAAATTCAGTACCATCAACAAAGTAGAGACAAACATCGGAGTCATTCGACGGTGATCTTTTGAGTCTGAAGTCACAAAAGAATCGCACATCTGGACCATGCTTTAATCTTGCATCGATATCTGACATGTTTCCGCGGAGTCTGACTGCCTCTCGATAGATCTGTCGGTGTCTATTAGCGAACCCATTCAAATACCTCAACTACTGAGAGTAAAACTTTGGCACGAACTAGTGACATGCTGTTCGTGGTGAAGTTAGAGCTGTCCATAGGTGTGGTAAAAGAAATCATGACTTCAGACCATCCCTGAAAAGAAGAATTGAGACACTGTGGATTTTCGACTTTAGATACAAGAACGTCAACTTAAATCACAACTAACCATTCCATAGCACAAAAGACTCTCTTGACAGGTTGTGAATTGCGTTGATGGGACAATTGAGGCAATAGATAGTGCCATGGACTGCACTGCCCAGGACTCGATGCTACTTTCGACGTTGTCATTCAAAGTGTCAGCACCATTCTCACGTTCGTTCGTTTCAAAGACATAACTATCTACAGGAATATCTTGATGCAACAACTGTCCCCATACGTGCTCCCAAGATGACTCGATAAGTCGAGAACTATTGTGTTTAACATTTTAACATGTGACACGAATGGTGGTTGAAGCTTACTTCTGAAGCTTATTCGAAGAAACATTTTGAACTGGTAGTTCTTCCTCTCCGTTGAGCCCGTTCTGGTTAGGGTAACCTTCAAAGCTGTTGTTCAAAAGTGATTTGAGTGGAATCATACTTCTCAGATTGATTAGGTTTCCTACCCTGGATCGCGACAAGTTTTTTAATATTAGATGCCATGCAAACCAGACAGACAATGTGTCAGCGGTAGTCCATAATCCCAGAAATGAAGCGGGGCGCCCAACTCAACCTTGAGCAGGAAGAATTCAGCCACAAAAACCGCAGCCTTGTTGTTCATCCAACCATGTACTTCCAGTTCGGTGAACGATTGCACTGCAATTTTAGCCCGGACGAAGATGATCCAAATCATATCGTGGAAAGAAAAATGATTGGGCGGTCTGTGGTATATGGTGTGACCCGAGAATGACTGTCCGAGACCAAAATCTGGGCTTGATCGACTTGCTCCATGGAAAAGCCTCCGAAGCTATCTGTGGACATGACTTCTCGGGTCGTATGTGATCGTATACAGCTAGCAACAATATCAGGACTTCTTTGGAACGCTCACTATTCATTACTTGAGCCTTACGAAAAATCGTCGGAGGGACTATCTATGAAATTTAAGTCACTTGGCATCAAAAGATACTTGCGGAGTCAGCCCTTTGCCAAGTTGTCTTGATACAGAGACTCAGAAAGGTTGCACTGCAGCAAACGCAATTCGCTAACATAAGTACCAATCAAGCCAAAGCGAGTCAATATGGCTCGGTGGGCGGCATGCGCTCGTTCGCCTCACTCCTGCTCAGTAAGACAGTACCTAGTCTCAATCCCTGTAGAAGTGCCCAGATGCTTGTTCCTGGGTGTGTGTAATGCTGCATCGTTCATGTGCACTGCAACTTTAGCCTGAACGACGGCATCAACTCCAGCACATCATGGGTGCAAGGACTGACGACTCGGTGTCTCGACCACCTCATTTGCCCACAATCAAGTCTTCAGAGCTTTACCACTCGAAAAACTCCTTCGAAGTTTGTTGCTCTGATCACAACAGGAGAGCAAGCATTTTTTCAGGTCCCCATAACGAGTTATTGCAGTAAGCGCATGCGTTGGTTGGTACTCTGCACCTGCCGATGAAAAGCTATCAACCTGGATGATAGGGAATCATTCCGTCGTCACCTTATTGAACGACTCGGGCTTTCATAACCATCGATATAAATCTCTGGAATCTTAACGTAGTTGGGCTTATTAATAGACAGACTCTGATACCCGTTCCCACTCAAGAAAAGGGCAGTAACTCACGATGCTCCTTTGAAGACTTAGCCATCGTAACTGTGTACGCGTAGAAAACGAAGATTTTGATGGGAACCTGCGACTACCAGACACTTAGCCAAGCAGATAGGCCAGGAACTATTTTTCAAGAGACAAATGTCAAAAATAGCAGCGGCCCTTTCGTCTGCAGTTTTATCTATTGCGTGCTCAGTGTCAGGGCCACAACCAAAACTATAAGAAGCTATTTACCTGGAATTATATAGTGTAATTTTTGAGAAATCTGGTCTGTGGTCTATTTGAAAACAATCTGTGGTTCGAGAAGCTGGTGAAATGAGGAATCAATGCATATAGTCCACCATGTATCTGACCACTTTCGGGACTCGTGGATTAACACAAGAGGAGTAGAGCTATTTGCCTTACATGGGAGGCAAGTTTGCAACCTTCTGCACTGCAATTCAAGCGTGGTCGAGGACAAGAAATCGCGAGAAGGTTGTGACACCGCCAATTGCTACAATGAGCCTCACCGGCTCTGGTGCACTGCAATTTTTGGCGTAAATAGGAGCATGACTCCTGAGATGAGACTTGAAGATTAAGGCTTTATAACAGTGTCTCGCAAGATGCACAAACTTGCAGCGTACTGTCAGAGTCTCAGACAGTTTAGTAATTTACTCAGCAGAGCTTGACCAATCGAATGATTTTCTGACCATACTCCAACACCACGATAGAACCTTGATTTCAAAATATATGTGATGTACAACTCTGACATGTCGTATTAATTGGGGGCTGTGGAAAGCTCATAGGGCCGTCGAAATGATATTGCAAACGTAAAAGAAAAGAGTTAGCGATAGCGATCATTCTTATTCTTCGGTGGGAAAAGGCGATGAAAGACTTTGTATCAACGCTGATCAACATCTTCACAACGCCGACGCGCTGAGTGTATTTACTGCCTCATTCTAGACTCAGACTTTGGACCATGATGTTGGGCAGCTTGGGCAGCAAGTGCACTGCGATTTTAGCGTGAATGACGGCCACTTCATCAGCAGTGAACGAGTAGAAAGACTAGCCACTCTACCGCATTTTAAAATCAATAAGTCAACAAGTTTATATTATCCCCTCCCCCTGAATAGAGGTTTATTCAGTGGGATTGTGCAGGCGTAGCCAGTGACTGGTAAGTTGGCCTCGATATGTGGATTTTAGGACAAATTCTTATCTTTGCCATATAAACCGCCCTCGAACCGACAACTTCAACTCGTCCAAAAAAATCCATATTACCCACCGTATGACCTTTAATAAGGGGGGGGGGGGGCGATAGTAGAACACTTACATACAGTTGTCGACTAATAAATGGATCGAGCTACTATCCATTGGAGTATCGGCGCGCCAACACACCGCACTGCTATTTTAGTGTGAGTAGAACAATGTACCCCCACGAGAGCGGCATGCATGCAGTTGCGTCTCACCCTCACCGCACTACAGTTTTAGTGCGAATGGGACACGGACCTGCACTGTAATTTTGTATGGATAGGGACATTGAACCGTGAGAGGGTTACATCTCATCGTGACAATAGATGTGGCGAAGCAGTGATGGCACTGCAATTTTAGCGTAAGTAAAGTCATTGAATTTATAACGCGGGTGAGGATCATAGTTTTCCATAGGCAAATGAGATGTTGCATAGACTTCAGTGTACCACTAGACAGCTTTGGCAACTTAGTCTGTAGACAATCGGTGGATGTTGACCAAGTGAACGCTGTTATAAAATACTAAAACACCAGGACGGATGAGAAAGTCGACTCGCAAATTATTCGTAACGATCGAGTTGGATCTTATTTAGGAATCACATCGTCTGGTGTATGATGCTGCCAACTCAAAACCAAAATTTTGAATCTACCATAGCAATAGCTGTGTCACTCTTCTCCTGCAGCTGTAAAATGTGATTATGGACTTTCATTTACATGTCTGCACGTAACGATGTACTTGCACTGCCTCATTTATTTTCGGAATTCTAAGGCTGTGCCTAATGTTTATTAATGTGATTTCACTGGTTGGGCGCGTGGAATCTCGCTCGCCTCACTTTTCCAGACGGTACGTTGGTGGCTTGCTACATGCGATATAATTCGACATACTTCGGATGCATGTGGCCTTCGGATGCGTCTTCTATGGACTGCACTGCAATATTAGTGCGAACGAAGAGAATTAAGTGGGTGTCAGTCAATATGCGCGACGCGCGAACCGTCAGACCAAATATCAAAATTGCACAAAGTTATTCAGAGTTCCCGTGCTGAATAAACGAATCAAGGAAGATCGTATAAATACTAAATTATGAACATCTAGTTGGACCTGTTAATAAAGTCAAAACAGCACAAGAACAACGTTGTCATCAGACGAGAGGTAGAAGTAGGGCGGGGAAAGTCAGAGGTATTTTGCACAAATTCCAAAGAACACAAAAGAAAGTATGTCTGAAGATTACCCGAGTGCCATCAAAGGGTCAACTCCGTTTTATGCATGCGATTCATTAAATGAATCCAAAATTTGACCAGGCGATACGGCACATAAGGTACGACAAATTCCAACAGGCTCACATAAGTTGTAGTGATTTATTGACTTGAGAAGATTTAACACGATCCCCCAAGCTCGAACATCTTCATTGGAGCTATTTTTGCAGTGCGGCCGCAAATGTTTACTTCGAGGTGGTGCTTGGCGAAGCAGGCTCAACGAGACACATAACCCGCCACAGCGGCCTGGAAACCCTTTAGAATGAACTGCCTTTCAATATGTTACAGCATGTATTGTAATTCTCGTGGGTCCAATTCTTTGTATACAGATATGCCTTCCAAGACAGACTGAGGTAAGGCGAGTTATTCAAGTGAACTTGACGTCTAGTTTGGCGGATTCTTCCGGTTTGAGGGGCTGATATGACAATATAACTTTACTCGTGGACTCATATCACTAGAATGAATTAACGAAAAGTCTTCTCAAGAATTTAGTGTTTGATTACGTTTAGGAGATTAAATGTCGGTCTGTCTGCATTACACCCGCAATACTTGCATGTTTGGATGTGAAGTTAAAGTCGCTTACAGTAGGTTTGACGTAAGATCACTTTGTAATTACACTTTTGTTCTTTTTAAATTCGGACTTCTACATGAGCCCTTCTAGACAGCTTCTAATTTTCCAAGAGGAGGGCAATTTATGTAATAATACCCTACAATATGTACTAAGATTAGTCGAAATGTTTTAAAGAATTATTTGATACGATCTCACAAACGCCAAGTCGTTAACACATAAATCGAGTAATCTAAATACGAGTACTGTAGACTTATCTTAAGTTATAGAATCTTAGTTATTTTAGTACTTCTAATAAAAGTAGAAAGTGATTGTTATCGCCCCTAGTAGCTTTAGTAGCGAAATATATACTAAAATAGAGTGTAAGGGTTTAGACCCTAGGGGTAGAACACTGGCTGTACGTGCCAGTGCTTACTAAGCGAGGGCCCTGCCCTAATACGCTACACAAAGCGCTACTACTAAGCGCCGTACTCCTATATATAAAAGACGGGCTCTAAGTAGAATCCTTCTCTCTTCTTTATCGAACTTATTTAATTCTATAAGTAAGCCCTTATATATATATAGCTTTCCCGTAATATTAAGTTCGATTAATTATAGATCTAAGACAAGTCTTCTAATCTAATAGGTTTATACCGTCTACCGGCGAAAGCTTATCGGCTACCGAGGAATAATAATAATAAGTATTAATAAACGCTAAGTTGTTAGAAGTACTTTAAAGGGTTTATATATACTAATAAGAGATAGAGGCCGAGTTAAAAAGAGAGTATTCTATAGGAAAACGTAAGGAGAAAGAAGAGAGTTAACTAAGTACGTTAGAAAACTTCCCCTCTATAAATAACCTTTTAAGAGCTCTAATCGCCTCTCTTGACGCGAATAAGTCGTAGTCCGACAAATAACCGTCGGGCCCTAGGGATTAGTACCTACTAACCTAGATTAGACGAGTAGATACTTTTCGGGATTACCTTTTAAGACTTAAAAGCTCGTATAGAGTACGTTCTATAGTAAAACTAACTCTCTCCGTAGAGTATTATTAGAACACTATCTACAATACCCTTCTATCTCGGGAAAGAGCTAGAATAAGGTACTTCTAGGAAAAGGGGGACGCTACTTATAGTAAGAAGCCTAAAGTATTTTTTACGTAACTCGATAAGACTTTTACGAATAGTAACGAGAAGGCTAAAGCCCTAGAGAGGCTATTAAATATAAGATACTCTCTAGGTTAACTATAGTATAAATACTAGCTAGAATTCGATAAACTTCTACTATATACTAGTAGAGAGAGCTAGGAAAGCGATACTAAGATTAGCTACCTTAAGAATACCTTCTTAAATCCCGTCTAGACGTATATAGTAACTATAGTAAAGATAATAGACTACTATAGCTTCGTAGAAGAGGTAGAACGTATTATAACTAACCTTAAAGAGACTAATTAGTTTAAATTAGCTAATAGAAAATAGAGAGAACAAAATAAGGACTCTATAATAAGAATAATAGTAACTATATAGTTATAGGGGCCCTCTATAATATCTAGAGTAGATACTAATAGTAATACGGTAATAGTATCTATATATATATATAGTAAATAAGGAAAAGATAATAGAGACTATAAGTCTTCGAATAGAAAGTAAAGAGCGAAATAGGTAGATATAGCCGAGAGAGAGAAATACCGAGAGAAAAAACTCTACTTCTAATATAGAGCCTTAGGGTACTATATCCGAGAATATCTATACGACCTACCCGCGTAACTCGTCAAAATTAACTAAGTTAGGTCGGGCCTACTCTTAGAAGACGATAATAAAACTATAGAGCCTAAATCTTCCGAATTAGAAAAAGTCTAGCTCTTAGTCGTAGTTAGAAACTAAGAGCTAAAAGAGTATTAGCTAAAGAATAGAAGAAAGAAAAGAAAGTAATAAACGGAAATCTTATATATATAGACGTAATCTTTTAGAAAACTTTCGGAACTTTTACTCTTATTAATAAAGAATACTAATACTATACTATAATTAATAGAGACCTTATAAAAGGACTTAGTCTTAAGTTTATTAGTAATAAAAAATAAAAGATAATAGAAGCCTCTTCTACTATATAGAAATTAGAGGTTAAAGGAGTAGTCGCTTTCTAAATAGATATTACTAGGTATAGTTAAGTAGTATATATATATATAATACTAGACCTAGTATTTCTAATAATTCTCGGGAACCTCTAAAAAGCGTAAAATAAGATATAGACCGCGCTAGATAAATAGTAGTTCTATTATAGTAAGATAAGGTAATAGATAAAGGAAGGTCGTAACTATTACGACTATATAGATAACGGGGCTTTTACGACGGTAGCCGCCGCTAGCGCTAAGGACGTTAGAAAGGCTATAAAGGATAAGAAAGAACTATCTATAGAATAGTTAGAAGAAAGACTACCTCTAAAGGTTCGCGATATAGTACTATTATTTTTAAAGCGGGTAGCGAAGAAATTAGCCTCTTACTAACTAAGAATCGACTATAAGATCGAGATCTAAAGCTAGGTAGACGGGACCCCGACGGCTTTACTATAAGGACCGCTATATAGTATATCGAAGGACGAGCTACTAGTTTTAAGAAAGTCGCTAAACGACCTCTAAAGAAAGGGCTATATTAGGCCTAGTATATTAGAGGTAGCGGCCCTCGTCTTATTTATATAGAAGTCTAGAGAAGGACTTAGGTTCTACTATAATTATTATACTCTAAATATAATTATAAAGCTAAATAGATATTCTCTACTACTTATTCCGAAGACCCTTAGAAATATAGTAGACGCCGATTAGCTTATAAAGGTAGACGTAGTCTTAGCCTTTTACTAGATTCGAGTAGCTATAGTATTACGAGTAGCGTCGGCCTCGGCGTCGTAATACTTCTAGGACTAAAGGTCCTAGGATTAGGCGAGGTTATAGGAATTAAGTAGTTCCCGGGACCGCTGTCTAATAGATTAATTTAGTTAAAGTTAGTAAAGTTTATATTAGCGAATAGGCCTCGGTTTAGGGTACTATTATATAATAATAGAAGTTCGATAAGTTCGCTAGGCGAACTTATCGAACCGGCTAGGAGTTCGACGAGTTCGACTAGCGAACCTATTGAACTTAAGAAAAGAAAGTTCTATATAATAATTATAATTTTCTTAGATAGAAGCTTTGTACTTAACTTATTGTAGTAATAGTATATTATCTATTTAACTTACTCTTATTATAATAAATAGATCTCTAAATCTATAAGTAATAATCCTACGCCTACTTCTTAATATACTAACCTTATAATAACCCTAGTCTACCCCGACAAGAACCGAATCGTTATACTTTAAGTACCCGTTCCTAGTAAGTACTAGATTATTAATAATAGCTCTAAACGTTACTAGTCTAGCCGGAAGCGTCGTAGAAACCCCGGCACTACTACTACTACTACTACTAGTCTCTACTATAATCGAGGTAAAGAAAGGCCTACAAATCCCTTCGCTAGACAAGTATAATAGAACCCTAGCTAACCTAGAGTAGTTTATTATAAAGGCTTAGCTCTATATAGGTTTTTACGGAGATAAGTTTAGAAACGATATAGATAAGGTTTTATTTCTAATCTCGCGCTTCGAGAGAAGGGCCTATAACTAGATCGAGCCTTATATTAGCGATTACTAGGAGAATAAGACCTAAACAGGCTTAGTATCTATAGTTTACTTCTAGTTCGTTAAAGATTATTTTAAACTAATAAAAGACTTTATAGCCGGTATAAGGAAGGCCTTTAGAGATATCGATATTAAGAAAAAATCGAAGTTAGCCTTACTTAAGCTTACCTAGACTAGGTTAGCTATCCGCTATAATATCGATTTCTAGTAAACCTTAGCTAGGTTAGGACTAGGTAATAAAGTACTAAGAATATTATTCTATAGAGGTTTAAAGAAATTCGTAAAGGACGAACTATCGCGTATAGATCCTCTTAAAAGTCTTTACGAACTAAGTAAAGCCGCTATTAAAATCGATAACCGAGCGTATAAGCGTCGTATTAAAAAGAAAGAAGTTTATTCTTACTATATATATCTAATAAAGAACCGCTATAGCGATCTAATAGAACTCGATATAATTAGTAGAAAGAAACTTAACGCCTTAGAGAAAAATAGAAAGAAGCTTTCTAATAAGAAAAGGATACGTCGTAGAGAGAAAGGACTCTACTTTAAGTATAGAAAAGAAGGTTATATAGCTAGTTTCTATTATAAAGAAAAGCTGTAGAAAGGCTAGAAAAAATAGTTCGGTAGTACTAGATAGCTAGCGATAATAGACGGAGCTACTCTACTAGAAGGTAATTAGAGTAAGCGAGAGGCTACTAAACTTAGTTTAGTAGTCTAGACGAGGTCTAAAGTACCTTCGATAACTAAAGAACACTAGATCGAAGACTCCTTATACTAGACAGACTCGAAACCCGATAGCTACTCGGCTTACTAATCTAAGAAAGTAATTCTAAAACCTAGAGAATACTAGTACTTCTAAGAGACAATAGATAAAGGAAATATCTAGAAGACTAAGGAGGGCTAAAAGTTTACTACCGACTAATAGATATAGAGAGAGAAACCTATAATTAATATACGTTATAAAGTGTCTTTTGTAGATATAAAAAGAGTAGTATTCTAATAAGAACGTACCTAGAAGATAACTATTAAACTACTTAGACTAATTAGGTAGTTACTCTACTTAAATAATATTCTTAAGCTAGGAGATATATAGAAAATTATTAGAAAATCTCTAGGAAAATATATCTAGAAGCGAGTCTTCTTCGTTAAAGGATAAACTAATAAGTTCGCCTAACAAGAGGCCCCGATTCTAGATACGTATACTCTACGCCTTAGTATACTCTATCGTTTATAGGAATAGGTAACGTAATACTATATATAGACCGACCTACTCCGAGATATAGAAGTTACGGAGATGTTATTAGACCCTTATAAGCTCTATACTACCGGAGAATAGAGACAAATTAGGGTCGAAATAAAGATTAGAGGAAAACTAATTAGAGTTATAATTAACTTAGAAGCTAATAGAAACTATATTTTACTCTATATAGTAAAAAAGTTAAATATTTCTATAACCGACATTTAACTATATGTTACGAGCAGCGTCGGCCTCGGCGTCGTAATACTCCTAGGACCAAAGTTCCTGGGAGTAGGCGAGGTCACGGGAATCAAGTAGTTCCTAGGACCGCCGTCTAATAGCTTAATTTGGTTAATATTAGCGATGTTTACGTTGGCAGATAGGCCCCGGTTTAGGGTGCCGTCACGTGACGATGGAAGTTCGACAAGTTCGCTAGGCGAACCTGTCGAACTCAAGGAAAGGAAGTTCTATATAATAACTATAATTTCCTTAGATAGGAGCTTTGTACTTAACTACTTATAGTAATAGTATATTATCTGTTTAACTTACTCTTATTGTAACGAATAGATCTCCGAATCTATAAGTAATAATCTTACGCCTACTTCTCAAAATACTAACCTTACGATAACCCTAGTCTACCCCGGGTAGAACCGAATCGTTACACTTTAAGTACCTGTTCTTAGTAAGCACTAGATTATTAGCAATAGCCGGACCAGCCTAAGTAACGACCGGTAGCCCGACCGCTAGCCGTGTCAACCTTACCCCCGCAACTAACCCTCCGGACGCCTAGAACAGTAGTTCTGTAGACGCGAACGACAATAACGACGATAATAACGTTAGTATACCTAACGCCTAGAACATTACCGTAGAGAACACTAAAACTCTTAGGGTCGCCTTACCGGAGAGGTATAAAGGGAAAAGAACTAAGTTAGAAACGTTTCTACTCTAGGTCGAACTCTACTTCGCTTTTAACGAAGATAAGTTTAACTCGGGACGCGAAAAGAGCCTATAGGCCACTTCGTACCTTAAGGGAGAAGCGTACTAATAGATTTAACCGTTCTTAGAAGATTACTTCTTAAACAAAGAAGGTAGAAATATAATATAGACTATAAGAAAGATATTTAGTAGTTTCTAAGGTTTTAAGTTTAAAATTCGACGAATATTCGGCGACGTCGACGTAAAACGTACCACTATTTGTAAACTCTTGGACCTTAACTAGACCGGGTCGGTAATTAGTTACGCTACTAAGTTCTAACGTTATAGAAATAAATCGGGCTAGGATTCCGTAGTATTAATAGAAATCTTCTAGAGGGGCCTCAAGGTGTACCTTAGGGAGGAAATAGTAAGACAAGGAATAGTTTTTACCGATATAGTAACCTTAATCGAGAAAGTTGTCTAGCTCGATAACCGCCTTTATAAGTTCCGTAGAGGAAAAAACTAGGAACATATTACTCGATATTACTATAAGGAAAAGAAGCCACATTATCGTAATAATTCCTTGTCTAAACAACTTAACGCTACCTACTCTAAACCGAAGCTCTCCGACGAGGAAAGAAACCACCGTCGGGAGAAAGGACTTTATTTTGAGTGTAGAGAAGAGGGTTACATAGCTAGTTTCTATTATAAGGGAAAGCTATAGAAAGGCTAGAAAAAACAGTCTAGTAACACTAGACGACTAGCTGTTATAAATAAAGCCACCCTACTAAAAGGAGATTAGAGTAAATAAGACGCTACTAAACTTAGTTCGGTAGCCTAGGTAAGATCTAAGACACCTCCGATAACTAAGAAATACTAGATTAGAGACTCCTCGTACTAAGAAGACTTAGAACCTAACAGCCCCTCGGCCTACGAACCCGAGAAAGTAATTCCAAAATACGGGGAATACTAGTACTTCTAAGAGACTATAGAAGAAGGAAATATCTAAAAGACTAAGGATAGCCAAAAGTTCACCGCCGACCACCTAATATAGAGAGAGAAACCTATAACCAACACACGTTACGAAGTATTTTTCGTAGATACAAAAAGGGTAGTATTCTAATAAGAACGTACCTAGAAGACGACTATCGAACTACTTAAACTAATTAGGTAGTTACCCTACTTAAATAATCTCCTTAAACTAGGAGATATATAGAAAATTATTAGTAAAGCTCCAGGGAAGCGTATCTAGGAGCGGGTCTCCTTCGTTAAAGGACAAACTAGCGAGTTTACTTAGTAAGAAGCCCTAGTCCCTAATACCTATACCCTACGCCTTAGTATACCTTATCGTTTATAAGAATAGGTAGCGCGATACTATATATAGACCGACCTACTTCGGGATATAGAAGTTATAGAGATATTATTAGACCCTTACGAGCTATACGCTATAGGAGAAGGGAAACAAATTATAGTTAGGATAAAAATTAGAGAGAAGTTAATTAAAGTTATAATCGATTTAGGAGCTAGTAGAAACTACATCTTACCCCGTATAGTAAAGAAATTAAATATCCCTATAACTAGTATTTACCTATATACTCTATAGCTAGCAGATAGGTTAGACTATAGTAACGGACAAATTAACAAAGTAACTATTCCGTTTAAGTTGTCCTTACTAGATAGGCACAAAGCTAATATCTAATTCGACATTACCGAAATCGGAGACCTTAAGGCTATATTAGAAATAACCTAGATCCGAGAGTATAACCCCGAAATAGACTAGTATACTAACACCGTAGCCTATAGGAGATACGCCTACGAGGGTACGTAGGTTTAACTAGAAGGCCGGAGAGAGGTTTGCGCCGCCTCCTCTAAAGCGCCCGGACACCTCGAAGGAATAGAGGGTCCTCTATAGGTTACTAATAAAGGTAGAGAAGAACAAATACCTATATAGTATAGAAGATTTAAGAAGCTATTCGAAAACCCGGAAGACTTTCGAGCCTTACCCGAATATTAACTATAGGATTACGAGATTAATCTAAAAGAAGAAAGGTAGCCGTCTTCCGAGAAATTAAGACGATACCGGTTCGACGTCTCCGAGACGTTAGAGAAATACGTCGACACGGCACTTAAGAAAGGATAGATTAGACTATCTAAATCGCTAGCTACTTCGAATATACTAGTAGTAGTAAAGACCGGTAATAATAAAGGTAGACCTTATAGAGACTTCCGAAGGCTAAACGATATTACTATTAGAGACTAATACCCTTTACCGAACGTATAGTACCTACAGGACAGACTAGCCAAAGTAAAAATATTTACAAAACTCGACTAGAGAAATACCTTTAACCTTATTAGAATTAAGGAAGGATACAAATAGATAACTATATTTATTATACCCTCTAGCTAATATAAATATACTATTATACTGTTCGGGTTAACTAACGCCCCTACGATATACTAAAGACAAAATAACAATATCCTACGAGACTATCTCGATAAGTTTATTATCTATTACCTCGACGATATCCTCGTTTATTTAGAAAATAAGAATAAGTACGAGGAATACGTCCATTTAGTCCTAGAAGCCCTAGTAAGGGTAGACTCTAGACTAAAACTAGAAAAGTATAAGTTCGGTACTTAGAAAACTAAATTTCTAGGGTTTATTATTAAACTAGGAAAAATAAATATCGACCCGGAGAAGATCTAACAAATAAAAGACTAGCTAGAATTAGAAAATATTAAAGACGTCTAGTTATTTCTCGGTTTTAGAAACTTCTATAGACAATTTATAGAAGAATATTTAAAGATTATAGGACCGCTTACTAATCTCACCCGGAAGGACGTACCCTTCCTTATAGGAGAAAAAGAAAGAGCGGCTATATAAGAACTTAAGGATCGGTTTACTAAGAAACTAGTTATTAGAAGCTTTAGTGTTAATAAACTAAGTACGGTCGAGACCGATACCTTAGACACTACTATAGGTACTATTTACCTATAACTAGACGAGAATAGGAAAATATACTCTATTATATATTACTTCGAGAAATACTCGCCGGCTAAATAGAACTACGATATCTATAAGAAGAAACTTATAGCTATAGTTAAAGTACTAAGATATTAGAAGATTTATCTTTAAGGAGCTAAATTCCCCGTTATTATCCTTACAGATTATAAGAACCTACGGACGTTCTTAATAATAAAGAAACTAGATAATCGACGAATAGCGCGATAGGCCGAAGAACTCGCTTATTTTAATATCGTAATTAAATACGTAAAGGGAACAGACAATCCCCGAGCTAACGCTTTAAGCCGTTAACTAGGATATAAAGGAGATAAGATCTATAAGAAGTAAGCTATTCTTAAAGAAGATAAGAATAGAAATCTTATCCCTAATACTAAGGTGATTACCGCCCTTACTAGAATCCGAGGCCTATAGTACGATAATATTATAGTCGCCTAGAATAAAGAACTAGTAGTTTCTAAGGGAAACACGCTATATAAAGACAGAAAACTTAAGGTACTAAGCTTATATACCTTAGAATTTATCTAGAAATTCCATAAAACCCTAGAATATAGTTATTAAGAAATTAGAAGAACCTTCTAGAGAATCTAATAGTAATACTATATCGACAAACTACGAGCTTTAGTTAAGAAAGTAGTAACCGAATACGACGTCTATATTCGAAACAAATCTACGTACTATACACCTTATAGACTAATAGGATAGATACTTATTCTAAGGAAACTATAGAAAATAATATTATAGGACTTTATCGTTAAACTCCTACTCTTAAGAGATCTAATAATAGGAGTCGAATATAACGCGATCCTAGTTATAATAGAAAGACTTACTAAGTATATAATCCTAATACTATATAAGGAGTTAAGTACTACTAAGGAACTAGTATACGCTTTTATCCAGTATATAGTCGCGGACCACGGTACCCTAGAAGAAATAGTCTTAGACTAAGATAAACTATTTACATCTAAATTCTAGATAGCCGTAACCGCCTATATAGAAGTAAAGCGAAAGCTATTAATATTATTCTATCTATAAACAAATAGAGGTAACGAAAGAATAAACTAAGTAGTTAAAGTATACTTAAGGTGTTACGTAAACTATAAGTAAGACAATTAGGTCGCTTTATTACTAATAGCCTAGTTCTCGTATAATAGTATAGCTATAGAGACGATATAAGTATCGCTATTTAAAGCTAACTTTAGTTATAAGAAAATAGTATTCTAAGAACCTTATAATACGTCTATCGATAATTAGGTAGAAAGAATTCTCGTTAACGACCTTTCCTTCTTTTATAAATAACTTGTCGAAGAACTTAAGTTTATCTTAGAATAGAACGCGTTCTACTATAATAAGAAACGTAGTTAGGAGCCTATACTAGGAGAGAGAGATAGAGTTTATTTAGTTAGACGAAATATCTAAACAAAATAACTAAATAATAAACTAGATAATAAGAAACTAGAACTATTTAAAATTAAAGCGTATAAAGGACCTTTAAATTACGAACTAGCTCTACTAAAAAGTATAAATATCTTTCTAGTATTCTATATATCTCTTCTCGAGCTAGTACCGCCTAGAGCGCTACTAGCTCTAGTTATAGAAATAGAACTAGTAAACCCTAATACTAAGTATAAAGTTAAGAAAATCTTAGACTATAAACTCGTTAGAAGGAAACTATATTATCTAATAAAGTAGAAGAACTATCTATAATTAGAGAATATATAAGAACTAACAAATAATCTTAACTACTCTAAGTAGCTTAAAAAGTTCTACTACTAGTATCTAGGGCCTTCTAGAAAGACCTAGGATCGAAGTTTAGATCGAGTAGCGAGAGGTCGTAAGTAGAGAAGTTATCGGGCGGAGTAGGGCGGGCTAGTAGTCGTTCTACTTCTACTTTCTTCTCCTTCTTCTCTCTCTTCTCCTCCTCTTCCTACTACTCTTTCCTCTCTAACTCGTCTAACTTGTCTAGCGAGTTAAGACCTACCGAGATTATCTTTTATTTTTATTCCCGTAGAAACTTTTACTACTAGCGGATACGAGTATAGCGAGCTAGTATCTCTTAGATTTAGGCCTCGGTCTACTTATTCTTTAAGAAGAGTTTCTCTTTCTAAACCTTAATACTCTTCTAGTTATAAACTAAGAGTATTCGATTTATCTTCTTAATATCGTACGACTTTTCTACAAATATATAGGTACTATAATAACTATATTTTAGGTCCTAAGAGACTATATACTCTTTTTCTATCTTCTCGTAGTAAGAATAAGGCGCTATCTTTCTTTTAGTTAAATTAATTTATTTTCCGAGGGCTATAATATTAGAACGTCTAGTTATACGGTCGAGTAGTATATTAGAAGGAAGAGAAGTCTATAGCCTTTAACTAACGTATTTCTTAGTTGTACTTAAGCGTATAGACCCGCTAGTCCGAATAGAGGATAGTATTATAAGTAGCGTCGGCCTTAGCGTCGTAATACTTCTAGGACTAAAGGTCCTAGGATTAGGCGAGGTTTTAGAAATTAAGTAGTTCCCGAGACCGCCGTCTAATAGGTTAATTTAGTTAAAGTTAGTAAAGTTTATATTAGTAGATAGGCCCCGGTTTAGAGTACTATTACGTAATAATAGAAGTTCGATAAGTTCGCTAAGCGAACTTATTAAACCGGCTAGAAGTTTAACGAGTTCGACTAGTAAACCTATTAAACTTAAGAAAAGAAAGTTTTATATAATAATTATAATTTCCTTAGATAGAAGCTTTATACTTAACTTATCGTAGTAATAGTATATTATCTATTTAACTTACTCTTATTATAACGAATAGATCTCTAAATCTATAAGTAATAATTCTACGCCTACTTCTTAATATACTAACCTTACGATAACTCTAGTTTACTCCGATAAGAACCAAATTATTATATATAGACTATAAATATAAAACTACGTTTTAAACTAGATTCGGTTTATTTAAATAGTTAATAACTCTATTTAGTTTAAATAGGGCCCTAGCTATATTCTAGCGATATATTAATAGCTTACTATAAGAGTATTTAGACGACTTCTACTTAGCCTATATAGACGATATAGTAATTTATATAAAGAGGTTAAAGGAAGACTACTTTAAGAAAGTCCGCGACGTTCTCTATAAACTATAGAATAGAGGCCTATTTCTAGATCTAGAAAAAAGTAAGTTTATATAAAAGAAGATTAAATATCTAGGATTTATTATATACGCTAATAGAAGAGACGTAGGACCCGATCTAGAAAAGATTAAAGCTATATAAAACTAGGTAGTACCTAAGACTTAAAAGAAGGTTCGCCGCTTTCTCGAGTTCTATAACTACTATCGAATATTTATTATAAACTACTTAAAATTAGTAAAGCCTTTAACTATACTAACTAGTAAAGGTATACTATTCTCTTAGAGAAAAGAAGAGAAGAAAGTATTCTAGGTTTTAAAGAAAAAGTTTTATATAGCTCTAGTACTTTACTACTAGAATCTATTACTTCTTATATTTCTTAAAATAGATTATAGTAGGTTTATACTAGGAGGCGCTCTTCTCTAAGAAAAAGACGAAGTCTATCGACTAGTTAGCTTCTTTTCCTAGAAGCTAAATAAGGTAGAAATTAACTATAATATCTATAATAAAGAAATACTAGCTATAGTATTCTACTTAAAGTTCTAGGGACCTAAGCTAAAAACCTATAGCTACTTTAATATTTTAATAGACTATAAGAACCTAGAGTATTTTATAATAAAAAAATAATTAATAAAGTAGTAAATTTATTAGTATAAAGTAATATTATTATTCTAGTTTACCTTAGTTTATAGACTAGAGAATAAGGTAATAGTACTAAATACTCTATTAAGAAGAGAGTAGAACACTTTAGAGGAAAATAATAAAATATTAAGATTTAGAAGATTTTTAGATCTAAACTATATTAAGAACTAGCCGGACCTAGCGAAGAAAAGAGAGGTAGTAGTAGCCTTTACGTCTACTTAGATACTAGCTATATAGTTTAAATAGAATTCTAACTACTAAAATATAGAGTCTTTAGCCCTATTCTAGAACCTAGAAATAAACGAGTTATAGAACAAGATAGTATAGAAAGATATACTATACTAAACTATTCTCTACTCGCTATAAAAAGGTAACTAATTATTTCTAAGTAAAGTTAAAATAAAGATCTAGGTAGGCGACTATAATATTAATATAAATAGCTACCTATACTACCGCGAAAAGCTATAGGTTCTAGGAGCCCTCTTTTTATTAGAAGGCGATATAGATAAAGAGAAACCTAAACTTTTATAGAATAATACTCTAAGGATAAAGCTTATTTAGTCTATCTACAATTCTCTAGTTTACGGCTATCTAGGTTAGGACTCTACTACTTTTATACTAGGGCGTAGTTTTTATTAGCCGCTATAGTCTAAGTATATAAGGTAATTTCTAAGAAACTACAACTATTATAAAAGAAATAAGGTATAGAGAGAAAATAAGTATAGCCTTCTAAAACTATTACTAGTACCTAATTAATTCTTTTAGAAAATCTCTATAGACTTTATAATCGACCTACTAAACTCTAAGGGAAATCGATATCTATAGGTAATTAAAGACTAGTTAAGTAAAACCGTTATATTAGAGGCGATACCTAGTATAAAAGCTAAGGAGTATACTAAAAGATTTATAGAGTACTAGGTATAATACTACGGGATACTCCGCGTAATTACTAGTAATAGAGAGACTAACTAGACGAGTATATTCTAGAAGGCCTTCTATTACTTAAGTAGTATTTAATAGAGATTAAGCTCTAGATACTATCTATAAATAGATAGAGAGCTAGAGAGAATAAACTAAGAAGTATAAGTATACTTAAGGTACTTTATTAAGCGAGATTAATCCGACTAGAAATAATAGCTCCCTACTATCTAGTTAGTACTTAACGGTCGTTATTAAGTAGGCTTAGGGATAAGCCTATTCTTTATAATATATAGTTACGACTTACTGTCCCTTGTTTCTCTAGAAATAGAGCCCGATTTCGATATTAGGCTCCTTATAGCTAAGAGAGTAAAAGCTTTTATAAAAAAGATAAAGAAAGTTACTAAGCTATATTAGGTAAATATAGCGAATACTATCTAGAAATAAGAGAATAGCGCTAATAAAAAGAGGACTTCGGCCCTAGTTTACTAGATAGGTAATAAGGTATAGTTAGACTTATATAACTACTAGATATCTCGACCTAAGAGGAGCCTAGACTATAAATACGTAAAATATATAGTAGAAAAGGTATTATTACTAGTATCTATTTATTTATTAGAGATCTCTAGTAATATTTACCTAATATTTTATATAGACCTCTTACGGCTAGTAAGTTAAGACTCTTTACTAGAGTAGAAAACCGATAATAAATAGCCGGAACCTAAGCTATTTAAAATATATAAAGAATAGTAAGTAGAAGAGATACTTTATACTAGAGATAAAGCTAAGAGAAGAGGAAAAGTTAGATAAGTATTAGTAAAATAGTCCGGCTACTATAAGCTAACCTAGAAACCCTTAGAAAACCTAATAGACACTATAGCTATAGATAACTTTAAGACTACTTATAAAGATCCTAGACTCTATAATAGCCCTTTAATAGTATAAGGGAAAGAGAAGAAAAATTAAGAATAAATAAAAAATATATAAATATTATAGAGTCTAAGATATATTTTATAGATTATAAGAGTTTTAGAAAAGAGTTTTAGTTTTATTATTATTACGTTATTTTATTAGATTATTCTCTATATAGAGACTACCGAAAATACTACGGAAAAAGTAAGTTATACTATAGAAAAATAATTCTACTAAGTAGTACTAGAGTCGTAGCCGAAGGCCGCGTATAACTAAGCGGAGACTAAGCGAAAGTTACTAGACTAGGGTATATACCGAAAAAATAGAAAAAAAAATCTACTAGGCCGAAGTTAAAACTAGAAACTATAAGAAAAGAGCCGGAGGCCGAAAGATTTACTAAGTATTATTATACTTTCTCTTCTTCTACTTAGAATCCTTAGACTTAACGACTTTAGGCTACTTTAGGGCGGGTACCGGGCTATTACGCCGGACTTCGAGTTAAAGCGCTAGAGGGACTCTACTAGAGCTAGAAGGCGGTTAGCGATAGAAAATAAGCGGAATCCGATAACTTATAGTAGGCTATTCTAGACGATTACTAAGATAATAGATTAAGAAACTTTACTAGTAACGCTCTTAGAAAGAGCGGTTAGTAATAAAAAATTATCGGAAAGTAAGTAATTTATAATAAAAGTAATTTAGACTTCTAGAGAGGCTTTAAAGCGCGCTAAGCTTTTAGAACCTTAGTTAAATCCTTATAGGTATTCTTCCTAAAATACTCGTTAGCCGATATAAAACTAGTAGAGCCCGATAAATATATACCTCCTTATCTATAGAACGTATCTAGGTAGCGTAAGAGATATAAGTAAACTACGGCCTATAGATCGGTTAATAATATATTTTAATCGGAGTCCGGTTAACTTATAAGTCCTTATAAGTATATTTTAAATAGGCACAAGAGATATAGGACCGGGCTCGTATAAACTAATAAAGTTAGCGGACCTTAATAGAAAAAGGGCGGGTTCTATAACTTATATCTTAATCGATATAGTTAATAGCGAGATTAGAGTATTTCTTAAACAAAAAAAAATACTATAATTAGTTCTGTTTTATTTTATAAATTAAATATTATTTGCTTTTATATTACTAGTAATAACTATATATATTTTTTCTAACTATATATTAGCTAGATTTGTTTGTTTATTTACTTCTTATATTTTTATAAGTAAATTATAATATTAAATTAGATAATATCTATATATATTATACTAACCTTATTTAAATTATACCCTTTTATAATTATATCTTCTTAAAGGAGGGGTATATTTTATATAGTAAAGAGGTTTATTTACCTATATTTATACCTTATACTTTTTTAATAGATATTTCTAAATTTATATTATTCTAAAGATAAATTTTTTATACTCTGAAATTTATAGCCCGCTAGATTAATTTAAAATTAGAAACCTAGTAAGCCTTAATAGACCTATAATAGGTAATATACAACTATCTATAACTAACATCGGCTTATACTTAATAATAGTAACTATTATTATTATTTTACTAAACCTATTATCTATAAATTACAATAAAATAGTAAGTAACAAATAATCTATAGAATAAGAAACTCTATATACTACTATATATAGTATAGTAGTAAACTAAATAAATACTATAAAGGGCTAGGTATATTTTCCTTTTATATATAGTTTATTTGTTTTTATTTTAATAAACAATTTAATTAGTATAGTACTCTATAGTTTTACGTTAATAAGCTACTTTATCTTTACTTTTACTCTTAGCTTTACTATAGTATTAGGTACTATAATCTTAGGTTTCCAAAAGTACCGGTTAGAGTTTTTCTCTTTATTAGTACCCGCTAGTTATCCTTTAGTCTTATTACCTTTACTAGTATTAATAGAGTTTATTTTATACTTGTCTAGAAATATTAGTCTAGGTCTTAGATTAGGGGCAAATATATTAAGCGGGTATATATTATTAAACATTTTAGCTAGGTTTACTTATAATATAATAACAAGTAGTTTTATATTTTTCTTTTTAGGTTTAATACCTTTAGCCTTTATTATAGCCTTTTTAGGGTTAGAATTAGGTATAGCTTTTATATAAGCTTAAGTATTTATAGTATTAACTAGTAGCTATATTAAAGATACTCTAGATTTACATTAGAATAAGCTAACAGAGATGTGTAGTATATAGCTATATATTTTAATTATAGATCGAAAATCTAGGGTTCGATTTCTCTATATCCCTAATGTTTTATAGGTTTAAAAAGGCTTATTATAAGTTATTAGAAATAGTATATTATATTATTTATATCGTAATAATAATAGTAAAAAAACTCTGTATTTATATAGTAAAGGAAAGTCTAACGTATAATAGGCTAAAATATATAACTATATAAGTATTTAGTAAAAACTAGAGTATTTAGTAGAAAATATTAGCTATCTTTAGCTATAGCTAAATATATTAAGAATAATTAAACTTAAATTATTTAAGACAATTAAACTTAATATAGTTTAAGATATATACGAGATTATAAGCCTCTAGTTATACTTTAATTTATATTAATTTACTATAATAGAAACCGGCTTAAAATAATCTAAACAATTATTTAATTATATATTTTTTAGAAAAAATATATAATTATCTAAATATCTCTTCTATTTTATATTTTTTTTAATAAAAAATACAAGAAAACTTCTATTTAATTTTATATTTTTTTTCTAAAAATACAAGAAAACTCTTATTTAATTTTATCTTTTTTTTTAGAAAAAATCTCACGAGAGTTATTATTTTACTATTAGCTAAAAGGCTAAGGGTTTATAATATTATTACTTTAAGTACTATAAAACCTAGTATATATTAAATTTTTTTTTTTTAGTTTATCTTAGTTTTATTTAAATATACTTTATTTAACCTTAGTATAATTAATATTTAAGTTATTATACTTATATAGTTTAAATCTAGATAGAGCTATATAGGTATTTATTCGCAAACTTTTTAGTTATATTCTAATATATTATCACCTTATTTATTTACTCTAAAGTAAAATTAAATTTTTAGGGTTACTAGATAGTTAATAATATTAGTTATAAACAATATAGATACTTTAGACTAAGCGGAAGACAAATAAGTGTATATATTTATACTATATTAGCTTTAAGGTCTATATAATAAATCGGCTAATTAGTAACCCTTTAATAAATATAGAGGAAAAACTAAGACAAAATCTTTTAAATAAATGTAATTTAAATACTAATAGCTTTATATATTATATTATTATTTAAGTATCTTTATTGTATTATACTCCTTAGGTTCGAGCTAACGGTTATATCTAATAAAGACATTTAATTATAGTAACTCTCTAGTTTTATCTAAAAAAACTTTACCTATAAGCTATTAGCTTATATCTAATAAAAATTAAATATCTTTATATAATAATAGACAACTTATCTCTATTTACTATATAAAAAAAAGTTGTTTTTAAGCTAATAGCTTCTATAATATAATTATATTTATAATAATATAATATAAATTTTAAATATTAGAAAATAAAAATAAAGATATTATACTTACTAACTTTAATCTTAGTAATAGAAGTATTAATAGTAACTATACCTATATTACTAATAGTAGCTTTTATAACTTTAGCGGAAAGGAAAACTATAGCTAGTATATAACGGAGATTAGGTCCTAATATAGTAGAATATTATAGGTTACTTTAAGTATTTACAGATACTTTAAAACTACTTTTAAAAGAGTATATTTTACCTATACAAGCTAATTTAGCTTTATTTTTTTTAGGTCCTATTATAACTTTAATTTTTTCACTTTTAGGTTACCTAGTTATACTATATAGGCCCGGTTTAGTATTAAGTAATTTTAATTTAGGTATATTATATATATTAGCCGTATCTTCTTTAGCTATATATAGTATATTATTAGCGGGATAATCCGCGAATAGTAAATATACTTTTTTAGGTTTACTTAGAAGTACTATACAACTAATTAGCTATAAATTAATATTAAGTTCTACTATATTACTTATTATAATATTAACAGGTAGTTTAAATCTTACTGTAAATATTAAGGCTTAAAGAGTTATATAATTTATAGTACCTTTATTTTCTATATTTATAATATTCTTTATTAGTTCTATAGTAGAAACTAATAGAGCTCCTTTTAATTTAGCTAAGGCTAAATCTAAACTAGTTAGTAGGTTTATAATAAAGTATACTGTAGTTATTTTTGTATTTTTCTTTTTAGCTAAATATACTAGTATTATTTTAATTTATATATTAACTAGTATCTTGTTTTTAGGTAGTTATTTATATATTACTATACCTTTATTTACTTTAGTATAATATATAGATTTTAAGTATTATATAAATAATTTATATAAGAAAAGTATATTCTTAGACCCTTTTATAGAAGGTTTATTATATAGTTTAACTTTAGGTATAAAAACCTATATAATAATTTTTGTATTTATTTAAGCTAGAGTTTTATTTTCTTATATACGTTTTAATTAATTAATATTCTTCTATTAAACGATATTACTACCTATCGTTATAGCTTTTGTTATATTAGTACCTTATATACTATATAGTTTTAAAATAATACCGGCAAATTCTTTTTTGTTATAACGGCCTTACATAGTACCTTTTATATCTTTAGCGTATAATAAAGCTATCCCTAGTACGTAGCTAAATTTAGGCTATATTATTATATAACTCTAGGCTATATTATAGTATAACGCTAGTATTAGTTAAAGTATTTATTAATAGCTTAAACTTTATTTTAATTATATATCTTTAACTAAGATTAATTAAATTAGCCCTTTTTAGATAACCCTCTTTATTAAGCTATTATTTACCCTTAAACGTCTCGTTCTATTTAGTAAGGTTAAATTATACCTATCTAGAGTAAAAAGTTGTTAAGACATTTTACTTATTAAATCTAGTTTTATCTAGTTATATCTAGCGTAATAGATATAGGCTACCGGGGGGGGGGCTATCTTCCTCTAATTAGTTTCTATTAAAGTCTAATAAGAAATCTACTTACCTTTATTTTAGTTAGTTAATAAAAAGAAAAAAAGAATAAAAAGAGAGAGGAATTCTAGTATTTATAGCGCGGATTACTAGTAGCTATAAGAATAGACTCTATTCGATTAGATCGAAATAGAAGGTAAAAGAATATATAAAAGTAAAGTTAGTAAAGGTAAAGTAGAAAAAGGTTAGGTTTAAAAATAATTATATTTTAAACTATAGAGAGAAAATAAAATCCGATAAATATACGTCGAATAAAGTATTATTTTAAGGGGGGACCGCTAATAGAATAACCTAGTAGTAAATACAGATACCGATAGGCTATAGATAGGAGAAGAGGGGTAATATAAGGGTTTAGACCCTAGAGGTAGAATACTAGCTATACGTACTAGTACTTACTAAGCGAGGGCCCTACCCTAATACACTATATAAAGCGCTACTACTAAGCGCTATACTCCTATATATAAAAGGCGGGCTCCGAGTAGAATTCTTCTCTCTTCTTTATTAAACTTATTTAATCCTATAAGTAAGCCCTTATATATATATAGCTTTCCTGTAATATAG
>NW_007360996.1:251878-265698 GCF_000409485.1 Glarea lozoyensis ATCC 20868
TTAATTATAATTCTATAAGTTATAAAACTTCTCTAATACTAATATTTAGACCTGTATAATTTAGTTAGTCGATAAAAGGAGGCCGAAATACACCGCAAATTTAACCCGCACAATGTAAACACCACTCTTCAGTCTCAACGTATCGCGTCCGACCGATCAGACTACAGGTATATGATTTTGTTAGTTCACTAATCACGGGAACTACATCAGTGGACTCTTCTTCCCACAGGTTAGGCAGATTCGGCAAAATCCTGTTGTTTTCCGGGATGCATTCAGAACAAGGGGCATAAGGCTCGCTCGCCTCACTTTTAATCTCTGGTTACAGTAAGTGCAGCTTGCCGGTAGCTTCTTAAGGCGGAGTCCAATGTGTCGGCATACTGAATTTGCACTGCAATTTTAGTGCAGACGACGCAGGTGGGCTACAGTGAGATCTGCTTCGCCCGTACCATCTGAAACATCGGATTCGTGGCAAGCTTTACCATTTACGGGAAGCAAGTTCTGGCCGAGTCTGTGGGCGACCATCCATACTCGGTCAGCGTTCACGATGGGAAGTTTTGGTATTACTTGAGGGCGTAGACAAAGTGGGAGTAATTGACGTTATTGCACCATCACGACCATGTTGCAAGATCTGCATCCAATGTGTTGAAGTCATTGTGAAGCACTCAGACATGATTGCAACAGTGTTTTCCACCTTTTTATCTATGGATTGATCAATGATATAAAGAACCGACTCTTGGCAAATTCCGGCTCGTTATACACGATTTTTGCTGGAGTTTTCATACAATTATCTACCACCTCTACTTCGTGAAACAAAGAGGCCGATAAATGGTGGGATTTAACAGACCTTCCTTCATGGTCTCTGGGGCCTTTTTTTTGGCTTCTGACAAGGCAGACCGAGTGGCCGCTGCGGCCCGAAGCCTTATCTCTTTTATGGAATGGCTATTGGTCCGATGGTGATTACAACAGGGTTTCCAGCGCTAAAATTGCAGTGCACGTCGGTCAACTTCCGTGCTTTTTATCTTGCCTTGGAGAGTCTAGCCACACCACTTCACCCGTTGTCGTGAAACAATAATTACTGATATGTTCTTCAGCCAACAACCTGGGAGGCAAACCTCTCGGGACGTTTGGTCGCCTCTCTTAAAATTTAAACGGCAAGGTCTCGTTCACTTGAGAAAGCATCAATTGTAACATTGGAACATTGGTACTCGAAAGCTCTTGATTAATCGAAGCCTCAATTCCAAAGGCCTGTAGAGCGACTCCAACATGAACCTAGGCAAAGATGGCCAATCTTCAAAGCCCTTTCGAAGACATTCTAGTCAATTTCAAAAAGCACCTCACAACAAAAGAGTTGGAGGATTTCGAATTTGTGACTTTGAAAGATGTACAACTTGCTGTTCTCGGTATTCAGAGGGACCAGGAAAATCTAAAGACAATGATGAATATGACTCGTGTACAGTCATTCCTTGAGGCAATGACCCAGTTCGGAAAGGTTGTCGAGGTCTTTGCGAACGCTCATATCTTTGTTTGCGCCGTGTGGGGTCCGATGAAGTTCATTCTGCAGGTATGTGAACTCTATTGAATATCGGTCAACTGGAAGACTATAAAAGTTTTGTCAGACGGTTTCAGCCATAACATCTCGCAATATTAATGCTTGACCGGTTTGAAACCCTATTTGCAGTGTGAGGCTTTTCAGTCTTTTACACTTTCAGAGGTCGAAGACGTCACAACTGACAAATGGACAGAATGCGAGTACTTGGGCCAACAGTTTTGATACAATACTTGATGCATACCGCCAAATCGGCGAACATATGCCACATTTGACACAGTACGAATCCCTGTTTGGTTCCAAGCCTGAAATGGTTCGCGTTCTGGCCTTTTTGTATCAAGATATTCTCGATTTTCATTTAAAAGCGGTACGAATGTTCAGAGGCAAAAGTAAGTGTTATTTAGATGAAAGAAACCAAATGTGGGAAACTTTACCTACCAGACATACAACACATTACATGTTTACAAATCACGTCCTTCTACGAATGTTTTTCAAACCGAATGTCCGTTTTCTTGTTCAAGAAATTGTCCCTTGGACCCCTCTTAAACTACGTATAAAACGAAGAGCGACTGTCCTTTGTAGCTGTTTTTGAACATAGCTAACAAGATACAGCTGAGGTGTGGCGACACCTGTTCCGTTCCATCTGGAAAGACTTCGAAACAAAATTTAAGGGGTTACTCGACGGCTTGAAGTCACACAGGCAACTCATCGTAGAGCAAGCCGCGCTTCTACATTACGAGGAAGCCCAGAAAAAGATCCAGGCCACTCACGATCGTGTCGAGCATTATGGCCAGGCAGCGCAACTGCATTACGAAGAATCACAGAGAAGTAGTCAGAAACTCTTTTCGCATATACAGCAGTACCAAAAAGATCGGTTTGAAAGGTTAGAACGTCTAGCAAGGGAAGAAAATGAAAACGAGGGACGGAAGTATCGAGAAATATTAGATTGGTTTTGCGCCGCGCAGAGCACCACAGCTGATCATGAGAAATTCTGCACGACGAGAAAGTTTTATGCAGGAAGTTCTACTTGGATACTGAAGCATGATAAATTCCACAACTGGAAGGAAACTAGTATTCCTGTCAACTCAATGTTGTGGGTCAGCGGTATTCCTGGCGCAGGTGCGTGCACAACATTCCCTCCTGTCACTGTCTTAAAATTATTTGATATGCGCTCCGTCACAAGAGATCGACGTGCTTTATCCTCGAAGCCCCGAGAATGTTTTCAGTCGCTTAGAAATCCAATGTTTGCACGATATTTGGAGGATCGTAATTGCTAATTCGAATAGGGAAAACAATACTCGCATCATCCATTATAGAAAGTTGTCTACTAGATAATTCACGAACAACAGCGTATTTCTACTGTCGAGAAGAAGACCCAGAGAAAAATACGTCCATTTCCATATTCCGCAGTCTACTGAGCCAGCTTCTAAATCATTGTCGGGAGCTAATACCATATTGTTACGAGAAGTACCAAATGAGTGGAGAGCTCAACCTGACTTCTTCCGTTCTAGCCGAACAATTATTGAAATTGTCATTTGAGCTGATTCAGAAATCGACTATTGTTATTGATGGATTGGACGAGTGTACCTCGGATCAAAGAAAGTCGATCATGACATTCTTCACGATGATGGTAAATAAATGCGATGAAAAAGATGCAGGGAAGTTGCGCGTACTGTTTATCAGCCAGGATTTCCCGGACATTGCAAAAGGACTTCAGACGGCAGAAAATCTAAGAATCACTTCGAAAGATAATGAAAGGGATATTGAAGCTTACATCAATCACTGGTCGAAAATAATCTCAGATAAGAATAGTCTAGACGAAACACAGATGAACTTCATCTCAGAATCGACTTTCCTCCGATCTCATGGTACGTTACTTGAACTGGGGCTTGCTTTATTGATTGCTGACAACAATAAAGGCATGTTTCTTTACGCAAAATTGGTCATGGAAAACCTGCTTGCGCAAGAGACTCGAACAAATCTGTTGACAGAAATTCAGTCATATCAATTTCCAGAAGGATTAGGAGAAGCGTGAGTTTCAACTACACAATGTAATAAAATCAAGTCACGCGCTTATCATTGAATAGCTATGAGAGAATACTGGGTCGACTAGAGCGCAGCAAGAAAGCCAAGCAGTGGGAGATCGTCCGTAAGTTACTTGGCTGGATGGTTTGTGCAAAGCGGCCACTTAAATGGCGTGAAATACAAGCCGCGTTTTCCATTGATCCAGACGCACAAGAAATAGATTTCGACGGAAGACGCCTCCGAAGTAGTATCGAGGAGTACTGCGGTTCGCTAATCCAAATTCTATCAGAGGATCGAGTAGAACTTGTCCATACTACCGCCAAGATGTGAGTGATTCCAAGTCATCTTAACCAGGTTCACTGAACCACCAACACTGACCGTTTCAAAGACACATCAATAACAGTAAACACATCCGTCCGTTGGTAGTAGAATGCAATATAGCTTCATTATGTCTCCGTTATTTGACATTTGAATGTTTTGATAACGAGATAAGTCAAGATAGTTTGTCGTCCCTCGTATCAGATGGCTACCTTGCGTTTCAAGATTATGCTGCAGCCAAATGGCTTCAACACATTCGCGCTATCATTTTGAACTCATCAAATCAACCTATTCATGATCACGAGTCTCAGGCTGCTTTGCAAGAACTTGGTATGAGTTTGGAAGAATTCTGCGCTCGATACCAAGAAGATCTTACCGGGTGCGCGCTGGCAAAGGATATACAAAACGACTGCGAAGCTTTCAACGGCTGTAATTATCACAAAGATCTTTTGTATGTATGGAACCATGTCTACTTGTACGACATGCAAAATCAAGAAATCAAGAAGGAGCTAAGTCTGCCGACACTCAACAAATCCGTGCTGCGGAATCGAAAGGTCCTCGAGTCTTTACTTCCACCTTCACACGACATCATCACCTTCTACGGCGACAAACTCTTCAAATGCCCACGCCCAACATGTTTCTACTTCCATCAAGGTTTCAAAGGCCTTAAATCCCGAACACTTCACATTAACAAGCATGACCGACCCTTCAATTGCGTCTTCCCAGACTGTTCCATCGCAGAGTTCGGATTCTCATCAAACAAAGATCTAGAAAAACACCGAAAGACTTTTCATCCCGAGCATGAAGACTTGTTGAACACTTTTGCCGGAAAGCCGAAGGCAACAGCGGCGACTCCTTGGGCTTGCGAGTTGTGTGGGAAGAGATTCACAAGAGGATTTCATCAGAGGAATCATATGAGGAGTCATGCTGGTGAGAGACAATATAAGTGTAGTGAGTGCGGGAAGGCTTTTGTGAGAAATAATGATTGTAAGAGGCATGAGAAGATCCATGCTAGACGATAGAGCTGTGTAGCCAGCATACTAGAACCACCGTTACCTTCGTCACCGTTTGAAAGAAGAAAGGCCTACAATCCTAAAAAAATAGAGGAAACATTGACGCGAGGTAGGGTCTCGTTTTATTTTAAATGTGAAGAAGTCACCTCAGATATAATCACAACCTGTCGTTAAAGTATGGCGATTTAGTTTACTATACACGAGAATCTCATTTGAAATAATTCAACCAACAAAACAGAAGAAGAATAAAGTCAGTGGAACCTCAAGAGAAAATTGTACCTGTTGATTAAGTTATTAATCAGCCTTTATTACTAACAAAATGTTTACAGGAATTTGAGAAGAGTTCTCAATCCGTCAAGCAAAACAACAAGATTCGAGGTTTCTAAGGAAGTGACACGTTTGACTTGAGAATTGCGCATAAATAATTTCAACACTGAAAATAACGCCACGAGATAACATGCAACGCCAGGCTGGTGAATATACGCTTAACACAGCGTGAAGAATTGCGATATGCAACAAAACTTCAAAATAAGGGTAGGGTTGACCGTGATGAATTGACGTCGTGTAGCCGGCCGGGAGTCCAACACATCCATGGAATGGCGCGATGAGCAAACCAACAGTGCATAGCATCATGATGGCAGAGACAAATTTCTAGAGGTTTTAACATGGAAAAATACGATGTGCAGCACAAGTTGAAGAAACACGACTACTCTAAACTGCCAATACTTATTATCAATATCTCAATCATTCGCTAACTTTTGACATCAACTAGACATGGAAACAACATTGTATTACCGCATAGTAAACTGCGTTCTCATGAGGAGGTTTTCAAAATCCTATACCAGCCAAGTCCCAATCAGAGCGAGCCGTATCCGGTTAGATTCTAGCTGCGCCAATTTAAGGTTTCGTGAGTATCGTTCCTGATTTATACAATCAGCACTAAAATCCTGCAGAGTACTCAACTTGCGAAGATTTGGTGATATATAGTCAGTTTATTCAGAGACGGATATGCGCTGTAGATGGATTGAACTGGATTTCAAATGAGGAGGTCGATGTGAAATTATGTTAAATAATATATTTATGTTAACTATATATTAATCATAAAACCATCGATCTACGTATCTTCTTCAGTAGTTGCCCTAACAGCTTAGTCTTTAACAATTTTTCTGAGAGAAGAGTTTAGCAATAATTGGACGCCTGGTGAGTGTTTTTATCGCGATTAAGTGATGAGTTCATCTACATTACATGGAGATTCGAAGAATTGTTTTATTCGACGAAAGACTGGCTAAACCCTAATATCTCTAAATTCGTAACTTGGGAGTCTGATAAAGTAAAGTCCGAGTACCTTTAAAGATAATTACATTATGTCGCTAGCCATAAGAGGCTATTTTCGCCGGGTTGCTAGATTGAATCCTCGAGCAACCTATTAAGCGCAGTTTAGATACCCAGAACCAAGAATTCTCGTCACATACGACCATAGACTGAAGAGAATAGGGCATCCCGTCCGCTCTGCCAAACTCAAGCTTCAGATCGGTAGATTAGTAGTTGGGTGGGTGACCACCAGCGAATACCTACTGTTGTATGTTTTTGTTTCTTACTCTTTTGCTCCTCAACTACCTAAGTACCTATACCCAAATAGCACAATGGCACGTTCGTGTTCAACGTAACTCACAGGTAATTTACATCGTCAATCTAGTAACCAAACAATCCCGTCTCCACTCATCCCCATAATTGCCAATAGCATCGGTCGGTAGGTAACTATACCAATCACTAACGTCGTAATGGACGTATGAGTGAGCTTTGATGTATTCCCAGTATTCGGGATAGAAGCCACTCATCTCCCAGTCTATGATTCCCGTCACTTCTATGCCACCGTTATAATCAAGTCGTGCAAGAAGGTTGCCAGGATGGAGATCGCTATGTGTCATGACTGCGCGATGATTTATGGATAATCCTGAGGAAATGAGGTTTAAGTAGATGGGATTGCGCTCGCGGTTTGTGTGAACGAGGAAGGAATTGAATTCTTCCTCGTTGCTAATGGGTTTATCGGCAATTCTTAGACTTGTTCGGAGATCTTTACAGCGTGGCGGAGTACCACTGCCAAAAAGTTCAGATTGTGCGGGGATGCTCCGAAGACACTTGAAAACAGTGTCAAGCTGTCTTTGCACGCTCGTCTTTTGACTAGGTGATAGCGCGGGCCAGGGTTTCGAGAGAGGTGTGCCCGCGATATAAGACATGAAGAGGTACGTCCACCTACCCACTGAAATTGCTCCGTGGGGCTCAGGACACAAAATCTGCTTTTTGAAAGGCGAGAGATAATTTAGGGTTTGAATTTCGCGCACATCGACGTTAGGGCCACATTTGACGATGATATCTTCACTGATCTTTATGACCCAGCGAGAGTCGTGGATACCTCGATGTAGAATATCGCCTTTTCTTAAAAAAGAGAAGAATGTGGTAGAGAGCTCTTCGTGAGGCTGCTTTCCATGTGGAATTTTGAGAAGTGTTTCGATCTGAGGACTTAAGGGTATTACAATACTGAGCTCGCCAGCTGGTTCCGAGATACATGGCTCAGGAGCTTTTGCCGGCTCGATTGGTATGGAGGGCGGTGTTGCAGAGCCTTTTGGTCACAGATATTAGTATAGTCAAAGTCGATGGCTGTTCTGCCTACCTCTCAAAGCCTGCAATCGTGATGATTTATATTTCTGAAGTTGTTCGCTGAGATCGCATTCTCCGTCATCATTTAAGAGTTTCGTCAGTCTTGACAAGAAGTGATAATTGTATCTTGCGCGAGGCGTCCGGTTAGGCTCCGCCTGTGGGATGGGTGGCGGCATTTGTTCCGATTTAATGTACAGAATCTGGAGTTTTGTTCTTAAAGATATCTGCTAAGTGATTCGAAATTCTTCTCTCTTATTTCATGGATTATTAGATTCGATCATGTCAAGTTGCAACTTCAAAGAGAAGCTGTTAATATCTCTACTACGACTCGCGTTGTGTTTGATGAGGTGACTGACGTCCGAAAATTTATACAATTGACTTCGTAGCTCTATCTTTGATTTATTGTGTCGTCGATAGATGTGTTTTTTCGGCCAATGAATGAAATTCCTTTACGACTGGCTGAAACTTTTTGTGTAATCTTTGCTGCACGAGGTCTTGTTATTGGTGACTTGCGACTTAACGTTGTCTAAGATCCAATGACTTACCGGTAACAGTGGTTCTGATTAGCTCAATATCTTGTCCAATAATATAATTAGAACTTGAAATAAACACTTTGTACTTCAGGTCTGTAAGAATGTTCGCCAGTACATTCTGCACAAGAGTGGAATGATGCGTGCTGATTAGTGTCTCTTTAACCGAGAAGCCCCCTTTACAGCCGAGAGGTCTAGATCCAATGAACAGCTGAAATGTCTAAGGAAAAGCAATGTTCACTGTCGGTACCCGAAAAGAGCAATTGGCAATATGAAGCTTACTCCGTACCCCGCCATCGGGTTCGAAGCTGGATCGGTCTCTATTGACTGGCTCTGATGAGATTATCCCAAGGTCAAATGCAAAGATGCGTCTCGTATAATGATGGAAGGAGAATTGAATAGCGGCAGCGTGTAACTATCTCTCCCTTGGCTCGGTTCATATTCGCTTTACAAACACCTAATGGCGGGCACATTATCGTTATGGCCTATCGCCGCAAGAAATGGGGTGATACTTACGTCGAACACCTGAGAAACCATCTGATTTTTTGAGTTGGGCGAGACCTTGATGCAAGTAGATTTCGCGAATGAATATATATAGAAGGGGGACGACGACGCTCTCGCTTGAGGCTATTGCGACTTTTTTGAACCCGCTCATCGCCGTGCCATCCATCTTGTCCTTCCCATCCGCCGTTGCGGAATCTCGCAGATCGAAGAACTCGTCGACCAGGGGAGGACTGGACTGGTGTATCATCACCCAAGACCCTGTCATCGGCGCATCATGATTCGTTCTACAACTGAGAACATACTTGGCGCTAGGTATGCGGTCAGTCTGGACTGGTCGACAGTGATGGATTTATTGACGAGAGGCATGCAAAGAGTGATGTTGAGAGCGTTTGATATATGTAAGTTGGCATGTGTCTTTCCTGCTGAGCTTGTCCGGGATGAGGAGGGGTCCAAAGCATTCACTCTTTGCCACAAGCCATGGACTTTGGGCGTTTTGGCGCTCTTCCACCAAGATCTGGACGACGAATTGCTTCTGGAGATCTGTAACACTGAGGGTATTCTCTCTTTGGTGTACACAGATACTCGTGGAGGACAAGCTCTTTGTTGTGCCCCGGATTTGTCTCGAGCCATTTCCCGCATCATCGTCAGCGTCAAAACAAATGCGACGACTCGGACTGGCAAAGACTAGCTTTATAATGCTGGAGAAACCATTCGCCATTGATTACCCCAAGTGCGCAAGACAAAAGTCAAGTGGAATTGAGGTCAGTGCAGAAGTGTTCCTCTGTGGGTCTTGGTTGGCATCGAACATTGGCTCTCGCTTGTTGCAGAATCGCAAAACCGCAGAACCTGAGCCGTGATACCTTCAACATTCGCTTCACTTTCATCCCTCCATCTCCACCTCCACCACCACCTCCTCCCGCCACGCTCCTACTTCTCTCTGCAGCCGACGATTCCTACAACTATCGATAGTGCGAGCGCCGTAGACGGCAGAGCGCCTTCGCAGTTCGCATCCTCGACGGACGACACGGTTTCACGTCGCATATCTTCTCCAGATCCCCTCGTTCCTGTGGATAGACTGAGAGACTCGGAACAGCTCCAGCCCCAGCTCTGGCGGTGACGCTCCGAAACAAACACTCATTTGTACCACCAAACATGACCCTAATGGCCTTTGGTTATCGTGATTCAACCTTCAGCCGACCGTGCAAGAAGCTTTAGGAGCGCGTAGTGGGCGGCCTTCATCTTTCGAATCGCGAATACCTTCATCATTTTCCCCGGCACATGCGCAATCCGCCGCCATTGATACTGACTGTATAAAGCTCTTGTGCTAGCCATTGCCCTGCTTGTGCTGGCTGGCAAGGTTACCGAAAATCCAGCTTCAATGATCTGGTATCTGTTGTATCCGTTTCGCGGGTCAGTGGATGCGGAAGCTACACGGCGCCGCCAAAGTTACTAACCTTGCTGCAGGACAACAGAACCTCCAAAGCTTGACGTCAAGCATCCTCTCCGACATAACTTCACTCGATACGGTACCAATGCTGCAAAGCATCCAGTCATTACCCTCCTGATTTCGCTCGCCGTCGCATCAATTCTAATATACCCTTTTCCGTTTCTATACACGAATAATTTTACCAATGGCGCCTCGAATCTACCCCACCACGTGTGGACATCCGCGCAACCGTTCGAAGGGGGAGGTAATACAAGACCAGACGTGGTGATGCGATCGATATGGGTTCACGGTACGGTGGCGAGGGGGTGGTTGACTGATCTGTGCTTTGCTGATCGACGTAGGGAGCTATATGAAGGCATTGGATTCGGACGTGCTCAAGACCGCACTCGAGATACAGAATGAGCTTCTAGGGCCGACAACAGATTTTAATCCCCGCAGGCCTGTGGATGAACCGTTGCCGGACCCAATACCAATTGACATGACGGCCGACACGAGGGACAGATTTCACGCGATCAATGGGATGAGCAATTCGTCGTGGTTCTTTCACTCGCCGCTACAATATTGGTCCTGCGACCAGAATCGGATCGATGGGGATAAGGATATAATAAAGACCGTGAACGAGGGAGCTAAACAAGCTACCTCGGTCAATGTTACACTTCGCCATTCCATTGTCTTCAGTGGGAAGCGTTTCGAAGACCACAGGCTGGTCGCAGCAGACGCATTAGTGATCACCCTGGTCCATATGATCGATTCTCCTGTTGGGAGGCAGTGGGAGAGAAGAGGAGAAGAGATCGCACGTCGCGGCTCTGATAAATGGAAAATAATACCGCCAGACGACACGTCGGCCGCAAGCACCCTGTACGAATTTCGATTCCAGCCGCTTTCAATACAGGACGACCTGTTTCTCGTTTTGATTTACGCTGTTTTGTCGGCCTACTTTTTCATCAATCTTCTCAAGATGCGAGCCTTGAAGTCCAGACTCGGTTTGATATTTGCGGCACTGACCCAGATTGCGGTTTCGACCATGTCGAGCTTCACCATCTGTGCGATTCTCAAAATCGACTTGTCCAAGATTCCGCGGGAGTTTTATCCACTTGTCATTGCTGCGCTGGGCACGCAAAATATATGCACTCTAATCAACACTGTCATAATGACACCTTCTGATCGACCTACCGCCACCAGGATGGGGGATGCTTTAGGTCAAAATGGTCATGTCGCCCTTGCTAGTCTGGCTCAGAACATCACCATTCTATATATGCTGTCAACGGTGGTCTATCCACCCATCAGCGCGTTTGCAACCTTCGTAGCTCTTGCTCTGATTCTAGATTACTTTTATCTATTGACATTTTTCACAGCTGTACTGAGCATCGATGTTAGACGAACCGAGCTTACAGATTCCTTGAGTCGTATTCAGACGACTCGAAATGATCGAGACTCTCCTGAGCTACAACAAAGAAAGACTTGGTTTGATGCAATATTACGCGGGGAAGCTCCAGCCTCTACCCGAATAGCAGGGACAATCTTAATGATAGGATTCGTTGTTATTGCACAGTGGCATTTCTTCGAAAACGAGAGCTTGTTTGGGACTGTGCAAAGACTCCTAAAATTGATTACTTCTCAAACATCTTCGCCACGACAAAATTCCACAGCGCTTCTTTCGGTTGATATCAATCAAGCAAGAACCCCAACCGCCTGGCTACGCTTGCAAGACCACGAAACGGCACATGAAATGATTCAAGTCATCAAACCAAACGCTAACCGCATCATCTCGCGTGTTTACAACCCCGTAATATTTGTTCTTAATGGCGCGGATAGGAATGCAACAAGATTTGGGGTCAGACCGTTTTTACCAGCTGCCTATGATTTCGCAAGAAATCAATTCGGAGTATTACTTACAGTAGTGGTGTTTCTACTCGCTGCCGTTTCTTTGATTATGAACTGGCTTCTCTGGGACGAATCTCCAGATATTGATGATGTGGAGCGACCCGAAGACGATCCTTTACTTTCTGTCAAAACCTTGAGCCATGGTCATTTTCTGGATATCGTTCTCATGAAGGCTTCTAATGACGGTGTTATTGCTACTGCTGGATTGGACCGGTGTATACATGTATGGGATATTCGAAAAGGCACTTTCAGCTACATCGTTCACGATCCGGATTCCGAAATAGATCCATTCCCTGTCCTGGCCATGGCGATTGATTCGGACTCAAATTGGCTAGCTATACTTTCAGCCAAAGACAAAGTTATGCTGTGGAACATCCCAGAAAGGCGGTGGGGTCCTGTTATGGATGTCGAGATGAAGAACCGCACCCCGGCCGCTTTTCTATTTGGCTACGATAAATCAGAGCTTATTGACCCGCTACTGGTCGCTCGACATAATGGTGTCATGACAGAATTACACATGGAAGCAAACGAAAGTAAACAGATGCGCATTTGCCATAGTCCTCTCGTATGCGTTCGACCACATTTCGAGAAACCAAGTCCTCAGTATCCTCATCCTCCGCCACGGATTGTCACATCATCCAGAAAAGGTTGCGTGCATGTAGCTTCACAAATGGACGAAGGATGGGTGTCAGAAGGGCTTGAAATTCCAGAAATTCCAGACGATAAAGAGATTCGCTCTATCGTACCTCTGCCCGCCTTGAGCTCATTTCTCGCTGTGCGAGAGCATACTGTTGATCTCGTAGACATCTTTACGCACAAGGTTACACACACATTTCCAACTAAGTCAATGGCGCCAGACTCATTGCGATGTTTCCACTCGACTCGACGCCGGCCACAATGCGGATCAGTTGGGCTAGCCTCGTTAGCGCTTGCATATACATGCATTGAAACAGGATCATGCATTTTGCAGTCGTATCTTCCCCAGCGTGATGGCGATACAATATGTTTTCGAGATCCGTGGACCCCAGGAAGTAAAACTTGTTGTCTTTGGGGGGAGACGGTTGAGAAAACATTCGAAATCGAAAATCCGGGACAATGGCAAGCACTTCAAGTTGGGTACATCGTTGGTATTCGGACACGAGAGGCAGCAGTTAAGGTTACGGAAGCGATGAACGGTCACACTTCCATACCAGGCCTTCGTCACCGCGGTGGTCTTCCACGTGCCTTTTCTAAACGTGCGGACATTCACCCTGTCTCCGATGATGACGTTTGGGAGGTTTGGAGCATCAGTGCGAAAGGTGAAAAATATTCTGCTCCTCTGTCGGATGACAATTACGGTCGGGGGCATCTCCTTGTCAGCGGACTTGGACCGATTGAACGAGTCGGCAAAAGAACGATTGCGGTGGCTCTCGGTAATGTTGTGAAAATAGTCACTATTGGGAATGACAAGTTCGACGATACACGAGAAGAGGCTGATGATGCAGCTTTCGTTGGAATGGCTTCTAGTCGCAAAAAGAAAGCAGGCGCACTAGCTCGAAAGCGAACGACTTGAATAAACAGTGTCCCTTGTAATTGGAACTGGGGTTATCGACCTTCGTCGCATCCTGGCGCGCGGTTCTTGGGGATGAATATATAACGGTTCGGCGGGGGGTAATGACATGATACCCAATAAAGTCTGGTCGATACGGACTGGCGTTTACGTTCAGGAGAACGTTGTTAGAATTGTGGGATGCTTTTAGGCGTTATGAGGTTCGTCGCTTCTAGGTGACACCTTTGGCGGCTTACAAAATTTGGAGTTATTTGTGATGTTTACGCTTTAGTCGTATTTGGATGTAGCTTGTATCAAATGAGATTAAAAATTTTTAAGGCTTGCTGCTGTGGTGTGGATGATATGA
>NW_007360996.1:267311-269698 GCF_000409485.1 Glarea lozoyensis ATCC 20868
GCTAGCGTTTTGCAACGGAGTTTTTAGCTTTACAGCTACTTCGTAAAACTAGCTCGTATGTATATCTTTCGCAACTGGTAAGTGATCTTATCTTCGAGCACTATTACAATCGACTTGTAACCAGTACTAACTATCGCAGTAAATTGACAGTAGGCAAAGTGCTTTGTAGAAGATGCACAGGTCATGACTGCAACTTTCCTTCGACGACTTCGATTAAATGATTTATACATACACGAAAGATACTTAACACACAAATATCAAAACCACCATCACAAAACAGAAAATCAAACTGGGTATTATAACACCAACCACCACCACCTCCCCATCCCTCTCCACCAATCTACTTCCCACCAAACCCCAAAGCCCCTCCCAAACCCTTCACCCCATTCCCAACCCCATTCCCAATCCCCTCACCCACCCCCTTCGCACCCCCCACCACACTCCCCCCCGCACTCTTCGCACCCTCCCCAATCTGCCCCGCCACCCCATAACTCCCATCCTCCTCCTTCCCGCCGCGCTCCGACCGGTTAATCCCCTCTTTCGACACCATATTCCCAACCGGCGCCAGGAACCCGTTTTCGCCGAGTTGATTCCCGATCAGGTTGTGCACGTCGTCTTGCACTTGGTCGACTTGTTTTATGCCGGTGATTTTGGATTTTGCGAGGGTGTCTGGGGGGTGTTAGTGGGGTTTGAGGGGAGGGGGGAAGGGGGAAGGGGTGATGAGGGGGTAGACGGACCTTTGGTAGCGTAACTCGCTTTGTTGTCGCCTTTGCCGAACCAGCGGAGGTATTGGTCTTCGATCCACGGCATCCAGCGTTCGTATTGTACGGCGTAGACTTGTGCCGCCCATTCCGAGTATGTTTGTTTCTTCTTCTGTTCTTCGGGCAACTCGTTGTATGCTGCCTTCTTCTGCTCCTCGGTTGGTTGGGCCATGCCGGTTGCGTTTTTGAGGGTGTCCATTTTCGTCGCCTGTTTATTTATATCTGATGGAATATTATTCGATTCTTATGATGATAAGTATTTGTGGTTTGGAGTTTAGGGTGTGTATGGTGTATAGAGGAACAGATGTGGCTGAGTACAGCCTCATAAATATATTCCCCATCGCATCTCCATGACGTAGAATCTGGTAAACGCGATTTCAAGATCTGAGATGGGGCGCAAACCCGGTTTTGCGTTCGCAGGTGATCCACTGGGAGTGTGTCGGATTTGCGCAGGGATTTGGGGGCTTGGCTGGATCGTGTTGGAGAGTGCAAGATCTTTTCTGAGGGTTTATATAGTGATTTTGGTATAGAATTCTAATGAAATTGAGACCTCAACATGTGCTTCTTTAGTACACAATGGGTAGTTTAGCTGGGCTACGCTAGGTTGCATTGTACTCTGTAGGTTGAGATGATCTGCGGGAGTTTGGTGTCTCGCTTAATTGTGGGGATAGCTAGAGTGTCGTTGCTGACGTATGACTGCCAGCGAAGTATTATAAGAAGGATATGGTTAAGCATTCTTATAGTATAAAAAGTTTATTTTGATCTTGGTTTTCCCGGTGCAACAAGATTTGTAATCGCGGCATGGAAACTCAGATGAGTTTTCCGGACTGACGACCATTGGCTAAGCGAGCATTAGGCCTCCGAGATTGAATAAACTGGAAGGAAGATAACTCCCCTATAGTCTTGTGGTACTTTGCGTAGCGGCGATCTCAGGATAACTTTGGACGAGGATTCTATTAGTCTTCGCTAGCGATACAGGGTGGTTAATTCGCCCAATGTCCAGTTTACCCCCCGTACTGAAATCCGCCCCTGAGAGTACCGCAATACCATTGGGGAGATATAAGCTTGACGTCTCTGAGGCCTCTTGCTCTTAGATCTGTTTGGTATCCATGAACGACATGAAAGTGGCTTCAATAAATCGATCTTGCACCATGCTTGACGCAAACGGCAGGGGTTTGAGCCAGGGGAATTTGATTGGAGGCCTCTTCAGGCAGCTGATATTGGTTGTGTTGGTTGCCCAAAATCAGTTTCATTGGTGGCCTCCCGATAAACAAGCCACATCAACCCAGAGCCTCGTTCTGCGTGTGAACATAAATATGGCAACTTGGTACGACGATTTAGTGCCTCATTTATTCATTCTCCAAGTCCACAAGCCAAATCATCAAACGGGCTGTGGAAATCACCCTACTGTCACTCAATTCCGAGTAGGCAGGTTCCGCCTCTGAAGTGGCGGATTCCTGCATTCTCGATCCCTATTCTCAATAAAAGTCAAGATCATTCCCAACAACGATTTATTGCTTGCCCGCGAAAATTCGTCAATCCCCGAGAGATAGTTACACACCAAAGCAATCATGAGCCATTGAATCATGAACTTGCAGAGGTTCTTCAATACGATGTAGAGGTTGA
>NW_007360996.1:271292-364045 GCF_000409485.1 Glarea lozoyensis ATCC 20868
CAACTCAACCTCTACATCGTATTGAAGAACCTCTGCAAGTTCATGCCGATATGCCGGCAGAAAAAAGAGCGTGGGAATGCACGTCGGGATCTGCGTGCCGGAAATGTCCTCGGACATTCTCTTCCACGAGATATCTGAAGTAAGTTAAGGAGCTGCTTCCGAAAGCATTGTGATTCAGTTGCTGACCATCTTGTACTTCAGAAAACATATGCTATCATCCGATCACAGACATCTATGTCCGTACCCACCATGTCGCTGGACATTCCAGCTTCCTAAAGACCTCAAGAGGCATATCCTCAATCATCATGAGAAGATGCGAGCACCGAAATATCATTGCACAGAGAAAGCGTGCGATTACCATAGTTCTTCTGCGAGTGGAAAGTTCTTTCCAAGGAAGGACAACCGGGATAGGCATATGAGGAAGTTTCATGGGTGATGGAGGAGAACGAAATCGTTATTTCTTTTGATTTATTTTCTGGATACTTCCAATTTCAGTTTCAAGATGCAGAGAGAGTTTTTGTGCTCGGATTTGATGATTGTGGTATTAGCATGAATTTCTTATTGTCAATCGCTGATCTACACGGAATCTAAATACACTAAGGCGCTTTCATGGCCAGATATTCCCTAGCAATGTCTTCATCTGATTTGCCGTTCTCGGGTGATAGCTTCTCCAATAATTTCTTTGCGGCAAGTGCGCCCAACTCTTCGAAAGATTTAGCATTCATCATCTCGAGTACGGTGACGGTCGACCCGAAGCTTTCCTTCCACCAGTTCCGCAGATCTATAGCGATTAGCGAGTCTAGCCCGAGGGCCGTCGGGGACATCTTGATATCAAGATCTTCCTCAGGCTTCATGAGACTTATGAACAAACGGAGGCCTATCTCCCGAGCGAGAAACTCGACACTTGCGGCCTCGACAAGCAAGCTAGGTTTTTCGTTGACAGATGCCAGGAAGAGTCGCAGCGCTTCATTCCCTGATGTAGCTGCGCTCGCGTCTACAGATTCGAGGTTGCGATACACGCTCATTCGAGGATCACGCTTCCAGATACTGCGATTTGCAGGTGATGTTATCGGCATAGTCGAGCGAAGGCCGATACCCACCTGGCTCGGGTTGGAAAACGAGTCGGGGAGAGCGATTGATGATGGGGAAGATCGTGCCATCATCAAATGTAGGGAATCGAGCACATCTTGTTGATGTAATCCATGGAGCGATGTCGAAAGCAACGTGTCCATGACTGCTTGATTCTCACTTACGTAGCCTGCATCCACCACACATCCAATATCAAGGACAGATGCTGGCAGACCGAGGCTGTGTCGATATTGTACGAATGCGTCGAGAAACGTGTTGGCAGCGGCATAATTTGCCTGGCCCCACTGTCCAACAAGTCCCGAGAAGGAACTGAAAAGAATGAAGAAGTCCAAGGCGTGATTATCCAAGGCGTTGTGTAGGCACCAGGTCCCTTCAACCTTCGGTGCAACCACGGCGTTCCAGTCTTCGATGGAAAATTGGGCAAAAGAACGATCCTATTATGGTCAGCTGCGATACAAGTCTACATTCATAATATCACTTACCCTTAAGACCATCGACATTTGCATCACACCTGCGATCGGCAATGTCGCATTTTTAATCATGTTCTCGACATCTGCCAGAACAGACACACTTCCAGCAAAAGCCTGAACTGAACACCCATAGGTTTCCAGTTCGCGAAAGAATTGCTTATGACTCTCTGATTTCCCAGCTGATCGTGAAAGGAAGATTAGATTCCGCGCGCCATGTTCTGCCATCCAAGTCGATATCGCCTTTCCAAGACCTCCCAAACCTCCAATCATCAAGTACGAAGCATCCGATCGAAGTACCAATTTGGAGGGGGCCAAATTCGTCAAAAGGTCTCCGTGATCAAGCGGCATTCTCAATACAATCTTCCCCATATGCTGTCCTTTTTGCATATAACGGAATGCTGCTTTGATATCAGTAGCGTCAAATATCTTAATAGGTCTGATGGGCTTGATAGCTCCTTGCTCGTATAGCTGGAGTACTTTCTTGAGGAGTCTGTATTCATATGATTAGAGATTTATCCTTTTGATCTGAAAGAATTATCTTACCTGTGTATAACATCTGGTCGCTCCTCAGCCATAACGGCAAGATCAATGCCAAAGAAGGAACGGTTGGCTTCGAAAAGACTCATCCCAAGTTTTCCCTGGCCTATGAAATCCCTCTTCCCAATCTCGAGCATTTTTCCATATTGGGCCACACATTGCCAAGACGCATGAAGCAAGTCTCCTGATAATGAGTTGAGGACCATATCGACACCTTTTCCATTGGTTGCTTTCAAAATATCCGGTAAAAATGACGCATCTCTTGAATGGAAGATATGACTTCGAGGAATGCCAAATGTTTCGACAAGATATTTTGCCTTGTCTTCATTCCCCACCGTCACAAATATCTATTATGAATTAGACTTATCTCATGCCTGTCCCATAGGTAGACTTACTTCAGCACCAGCCCATTGAGAAACTTGAATTGCAGCGATTCCAACACCGCCAGCAGCAGAGTGAATCAACACCGTCTAAGCACCATTAGTTATTGTGGAAAGTTGAATTGCAAACCATAACCTACCTGACCCTTCTCCATTCGACCTAGATCTAGTAAAGAATGGACGACTGTACCATAGACCACTGGCATTGTCGCAGCATCTTCAAATGAAAGACTATCTGGTATCTTTACGCAGAGTTTCGAATTTGCCTTTACAGTCGTTTCCAAAGTGCCCGTCGCCTGAACAACGACACGATCACCGGCGACTAGATTATGAACATTGCTACCAACCCTGCGGATGAAACCTGCGCATTCACAGCCAAGGCCAGAGCTATCAATCCTCTGAGCATCGACGATGCCCATGGAGATCAAAACATCCTGTCACGTCAAATGTTAATCGCGTTACTGTTGTATTTGCAATGGAGTTCCTTTACCTTGAAGTTCATTCCTATAGCGCGTGTTTCAACCTCGACTTCGTTAGGGCCCAACAAACTTGGATCAAATTGAAGCCAATGAAGCGTATCAAGAGAACCCTTCTTTTCAACCTCCAACCTTTTGGGTAGATTTGCGGTTGACGCCTGGGACAACTCCTTGGAAACAGATATCCAGTGGAAGCGGCTGGTGTAGATCACATTTTTCGAAATTGCAAATTCCATGTCCGAATCGACATCTTCCTCCTTAGTTCGGTGTTGAAATTTAACAAACACATCAATGACTTTATCCCAACCGGATGTAAAGCTGTCTACCTCCAAGGTTGCAAATGAAGCTCCTACTTCTGACCGAATGGTTCTCGCAAGTCCAATAACTTGAGAGTAGGCGGGATCTTCGCATAAGATCTGGGAAGGCTTCGTTACCCACAACGTCCCTATATTCTCGGTCTGAAGATGAGTTGCATAACTCAAGAAGTCGGCTAGCTTTTCCCCTTCTATACTTGGAAAGAAAGGTTCTTCTAAATCCAAGACCGAGATCACATCTTGGTTGGCTGGTGGCAATTCAGGGAAGTGAACGATCCCAGTACGATACCCACGATCTTTCAAATGAGCTTCCAACTGTTCGACCTCAACGCCGGATTTACCACACAGTATCGTCACACTTTTGCTGCCTGGGAGCTCTTTCTTGGCAGTAATGGGCTTAGAAAATATGTTTGCGTTGACCTGGTAAGGCACTTCGTCGTCATAGAGTACAGTCTCTGCTCCCGAAAATCCAGACTTCTTAAGTTCTTCGTCCCATCTCGCTGGAGAGACAAATGGCTGATCTGGTCTTTTATCAGCTGCACCAAGCCACCAGCCTTCAAATAGTCCCTGCGAGGTGATTAGCAACTAGTACAACAATGGAGGCTTACACTGTTTGAGGGACTTACCATAATGAAGTTGACCCATTTGGTATCTGTGATATGTTAGCACTTGAATCCAGAACCTGAAAAGTCTACTTACTAGGACATATCTCCTGGAGGAAGAGAGATCCGTCAGGATGCAGGAGCTTGTGAATGTTGGATAGAGATTCGCCCAGAACAGGAGTGGCATGTATAACCTAAGGTTTATCAGTAGAGATCAACATCATTCAACAACACACTTACATTTGTGGCAATGATTAGATCATAAGAATGAGCCTCGAACCCCTGCAAGAGAGGATCCTTGCTGATGTCTAAGACAGTGTAGTCTATCGCAGAATAATTTTGGAATCTCTCTTTCGCAGGGCCAAAGAATCCGGCAGATATGTCTGTGAAGGTGTAATTCCCGTACATTCTCTCACCGAAGCGAGACTGTAGGTTGTTCAGAACAATCTCCGTCGTTCCTCCAGTACCTGCACCGACCTCCAAGATCCTTAAGTGTGGCTTGTTATGAGACAGGGCGCTAAAATACTTCGAGTAGTCCCACAAACCAGCAAAGTCGTAGATTTGAGTGAGGACATCATCTTTCATCAAGAGCTCGAGAGGATTTACTTCCCCAGTGATGATTCCTCCGAGGTTTTGAATAATTCGCAAGAGTGCTGTGCCCGCTGCTGCTGACTCAGTACTTTGTAGCTCGATAGAAGTCTGCTCAATTAGCTTCATTCTATCCGAATCGTTGAGCTTTACAAGACTTTCAAGTCCATCTACCAACGGATACTGGTTGGTTTCAATGCGATCTTTCTGTTGATCGATCCACTCAAGAAAGCGCCCAAGATGAGCTTGTTGGGCCTCAATTTTATTCTTCTGAGAACTTGTCTCAAGAATGCATAGGGCGGTAAGTTTCTCCCCAAGCATATGCGAAACTCTCACGTTCTTTACGTTTTGTATCAAGTCCTTCGTTTCAAGGAATTCAATATCGGGCTTCCACTCCAACTGTATGCCAGCATGCGGGTCTAGGTCAACGGCATCGCCTTCCACTGGAGATAGTCTCAAGCCTTTTAGTCTTAGCACTGTTTGTCCATCGGTTGCCCCAAATGCGTTTCCGATGACGACACCTTTTCTCGCTGGTATCGTCTCTGCAAACATGCGAACCTCGGAAGAGCATTTCCGTATGGAAAGGTACTCTATAGAAGTGGGCAAACACAGTTGAGTGAGGTTCCGAGATTGACCATTGGCGAGAGCAGTGCTCACCAACTGGAAGCAAGGATCTAGTGTTGCCGGGTGCAGACAATATGGGGACTCATCGCTTTGATTTGCACAAGGCACAATTGCAACTGCTGTGTTCTCCTTCACCCCCGCAGTAATATCATTTAGGGTGCTGAAAATTGGCCCGTAGTTCAATCCTACTCTGCGCATTGCTTGATACCACGAGCCGGAGACAACCTGTCTTGGTAAACCATCGAGCTTTGCGATGTCTACTGAATCTGTCTCGAAACCTTTTCGGGCTTGACCAACACAATTTTTTGTCCATGAAGTACCATCATACGATGAAATTGTAAAGTCGTACCAGTCAGAGTCTAGCGATACGGTGAGTCGACTAGGATGAAGACTGGTCATTATCTCTGTATTTTTTGAATCATCAAGAACCAGGGCTGAAGAGAGGGTCACGTTCCTGAAGGTACAATCTTCATTACCTGTGAGCTGGCGGATAGCCTCTGCTATCAGAGCAATGTAGCCAGCCGCAGGGAAAACGATATCAGTAAGGATCTTGTGGTCCTTGATCCACGGAACGTTATCCAAATTCAGCAAGCTACGCCAGGTTGGTGCAAAATCGTTACTTTCTGCCACCCGAGAGCCAAGGATATCATGGTGGGGGAAGCGTAGTTGTCGATACTCCTTTGAGAGGCGACTCTCATTCCAGAATTTTCGTTCGTAGTGCCATGGGTATTGTGGCAGGTCGGAAAGGACTCTTTTACTTTGATTTGTGGTTGAGAAGTCGATGTCAAATCCAAGACAATGTAACTGACCAACGGCTGTTAAGAATGACTTTGTACAGTTTTCGTTCCTTTGAAGAGTTGACGTGTAGAGATGGCTTCCCGTTGTACTGTTGAATATTTGTCTTAAGGGACCTGCCAATGCAGAATGCGGTCCGATTTCCACTAATACACTTTTCTGCACTGCCGGACCTAGTATAGATTTCACGGCAGTACTGAATAACACAGGAGACTCCAAGTTGGATCTCCAGTAGGCTGCGTCCAGCTTTCCAGCATCACTGATTGGCTTTACTTCGACGGTTGAGAAAAAAGGAATTCTCGATTTCTTGCTGGATACTTTGTCCTGGATCAGATCTTGGTATTCCTCTCCAATTGCTTTCATGTGGTCTAGAATTCAATTAGCCCTGGCGCGCAGAAGATAGCGAGATTGTTACATACGAGAATGATATGCCATGTCCACGCGAAGCCGTCGCACTAATTTATCGGGGTTTGCAAGTTGCACAGCGGCCATGACCTGCTCAAGCTTGTCTGCATCTCCTGAGATTGTGACGCTATCAGGCGAGTTTTCGCACGCAATCAAGACGCCCGGAACAAGATATGGAGACACCTCATGATGACCTAGACCTATGGCAGCCATTCCTCCATTGAGCTTTTGCGATTTCATGACGTATCCTCGATAATACGCAATAATGATGGCTTCATCGGCTGTGATAATTCCCGAGGTATAGGCTGCTGCAATCTCACCACTGGAATGCCCCACAACTCCTTGAGGCTCGATGTTCCATAGTTTAAGTAGATTGACAAGGGCTATTTGGATAGCGACACACAAAGGCTGGGACAACTCGGGGCTGTTGATCAGGCTAGTCTCCTTAGGTTTGAGAAGCTCATCTATTGTAATTAGTATCATTTCATTGACCTAGTGTTTCACATACCCTCGAGATTCCACGACGGAGGGTGCGCGCATTGAGCCAGGGTCTTGTTCAAGGCGCCTATATCTTTCCGAAAGGAAGGGTAGTTGATGAGAAGCTCTTTTCCCATTCCTGCCCACTGCGCGCCTTGGCCTGTGAAAACGAAGAGAAGTGTAGGAAGACCACCAATTCTGACGGGAGGGGTAAAAGTCAATTCCTCAAAACCACCAACACAAATTGAACGGTATTGCATATGGTTTCTCCTCAAAGCCAATGTGTAAGCAAGGTCGCTCAAGACTGGGCTTTTAGTCTGAATGTAGCTGGCATAGTTCTTAGTCAACCTTTTCAATGATTCCGGATGATTAGCTGAGAAGACGAGAAGCTCGGGACTTGAAGATGTGCTTTGCTCCAGCAAAGAAGTCTTGTTTCCGACGTTCCACGACGCTGCGGAGTCGAGTACAACCTTAAACGTCAATAAACTTCCAATGTTTCACACATTTCCAGTGACTCACATGGGCATTTGAACCGCCAATTCCGAATGAATTGACACTGACTCTCTCCTCTCGACCTACTGGCCACGGAGACACCTCGACCGGGACTGACAGCTTCGCATCCTTAAAAGGGACTGAGATCCTAATCAGTATACTATAGCTTCGCGTTCGGCTGCCAGACTTACTTTTTGGATTCGGAATCTTGAAATGCATGTTTGGAGGTATGGCTTTCTTTTCCATGGCTATGAGCATTTTAAACATGCTGGTCAATCCAGAGGCACCCTCTGAGTGTCCCATATTAGGTTTGACCTTTGCAGTTAGTTTCATTCACAGCTTGCATACGATTTGTGTACTTACAGAACCGATAAGAACTCCATTCTCCCCGAAGACTCGTGCCACTGCCTGTGTCTCCAAGGGATCACCAATAGGGGTTCCCGTACCATGACACCTTTAACAAATTAGCATACGTTTGTCTTGTTTGCTCTGGAGTCGAGAGCTGGAGGTGAAGGGGATAATGTGTTGCACACCGCCCGAGTGGCAGAATTATCTTGCATGGTCAGATAATTCTGCCACTTAGGCGGTGTGAAAAGCAATACCCCTTAAACAGGCTCGGAACAACGGAAATATACGAACTCAACCATCGCCGTCTGCGAAACATCATTGATTCCGGCGACTTTGTAGGCTCTTCGAATGAGAGTCTCATGGGCTTGAGAGCTTGGATATGAGATCCCAGGTGTCTTGCCATCACAATTTATCGCTGTAGCACGAATAATGCCCCGAATTGGATCGCCGTCAGCGATTGCGTCGGAGAGTTTTTTAATGTAAACACAGTTTACTGCTTCGCCCCTTGCATATCCGCTACAGTCTCGGTTAGCATGCGGCAGTGAAGACCTAGCAGCTAAGGTTACACTTACTCCGCGCTTGCATCAAATGATTTACAGGTGCCGGTGGGCGAGACAACCCCTTGTTCGGTCATGGCAATTGTCATTGTAGGCGTCAATATAAGGTTCGTTCCGGCAACTACAGCTGCTGTGCAATCACCGTTTCTCAATGCATCGCAAGCCATGTGCAATCCTATCAGAGCTGAAGAGCAGCCAGTTTTGACGACTAAACTGTGACAACTGTTAGAGATGCATACATCATCGCTTTGAAAGGATGCGGCCTACCTAGGACCTTTGAAGTCGAACTCGTACGAAATTCGATTTGCAAGAACATAGTCTCCATGGCCAGTGATTCTGTAGGGGCCCATTTCCAGAGTATCTCTCAGTTGTGTCTCGAGCCAATCTTCTCCGAAAACACCTATGTAGCAACCGATGTTGTTCCCTCGCCAATTTGTTTCCCCTGCGTTTTCTAAGCACTCCCAAACAACCTCCATAAGAAGCCGTTGCTGCGGGTCCAGCCTGTCAAGCTCTTTCTTGCCTAGATTGAAAAAACCAGCATCGAAGTCGTCAAGATTGACATCTTCCAAGAAGTACCCAGAATCTGTGCCCACGCTTTGTGGTTTACGGGAGGGGTTGTAAAACGCGTCAACATTATATCGATCGCTTGGAACGCGGCAACGAGCATTCTTCTTATTGACAAGCGCTTCCCAAAGGGATTCGGAGTCATGAACGGCGCCAGGTAGCCTCATTCCCATACCTATGACGGCAATAGGCTCGGCACCATTATTTCCCGGAGTACTGAATCCGTTACTGCTCTCCCCAGCTGTGAAGCTGGAGTTACTTCCATTATCAGATAGTGCGTTGACATTGACTGTAGCTGCATTCGTGAGTTCATCAACCTTTTTACTGTCCAAAAGACCATTTGTATCCGGGAAAGCATTTCCGATTGATCCATTCATTTCACTTAAGTGGCTCTTAAGCTCAACAAAGTCTTCGTAGCCGACGGCACTGTCTGTCGCCATGTTCTTAATGATACGATATGTCTCTACCAACAAAATTGAGTTTAAAATTGAAGTTTCACAATGAAAGTTCTCAAGGTGTGTGCATATATTGTGGTCTAATGTCAGACGACGCCTCTTCATACCATAGTCCGTTTGAAATGATCCCAAGCAGACATGAAGCGTCATTATTCCCTTTCCAACTGGCTTCATTACGATCCCGATTCACATATGCAATGCAGTCAGCTTAATTGTGCTTTCTCTCTTCGATGGCCCTGTTATTGCATCTCAGAAACCTTACATTTTGTGCCTCGTATTGCAGTACTTCGATATATTGGTAGAGACTCGCACGCCTCGATTTAAATCAGGTCAACAAAAGCAAGGCCTTATCTTACCGACCATTACTTGTCTTTCTGGTAGAGGCGGTCTGATATTCTCTCCGAGGGATCTGATCGCTGTTCCGTCACAGCTGAACGCATTTGTCCGGCGAGTATGTTTTGACAGTTCTTCTGATTTGTAGGATCATCATCAGAATCGTAATCAGAGTAAGCTGATTATGCAGTGCGAGTCTTCCGCATGGGGTGGATATACCCTGGTACCAACCCAGCCCTACTCTCTTCAGTACCAACCCAGGCTAGTTGATTTGGGTAAGGCACCGGACTGACATGTATCCCATTTGGTAGGGTATACCCCAAATGTACTATAGTAAGTAATAAGTTATAAAGTTTTGCTATAACTTAGTGCTACCTCGGGGTGGACAAAATAAGTTTTAGTCAGCTGGCCACCAATCTTGTACTGAGTACGGCGACTTCGAATGGAGCTTGAATGGCCTTGTTTACTTAAAATAATTGACAAAATATGTGATAGTGTGATAGGTTGATTGACGAAATATACGATCTTCGTCAATTATTTTCAGAAGTATCATGTTTCGGCTGCCACTTGTTTTGTGCTCCGCGAGGTTGTCAAACCGAAGAGTTGGTAAACATTTAGTAGCACTTTCTGACCGTCTTCGGACCGGAGCCGGAGGACACCTTTATGCCTCGGGGCTGCATCGGGCCGATGTTTTTAAGGTAGGTTGTACCCCGTACCATGCTCTATTATCACGCCATAGGTGTAGTACCAACCCATACAGGCCTTGGGTATCACGCGGTGCACAGAAAAGTCCGGATTTTACAAACTCGCTGCGTTTGAGATACCTGAAAAACGGTAAGGCTTATAGGCCCCAAATTAATCCTCAGGATACTAGATTGCTCCTAGACTACTTTATCATTTTCTATTTATTCTTGAGATTTTTCTTGGTTGAGTTATACTATAATTTACGGATTTGGAAAATCCGGACTTTTCTGTCCACCGCGGATACCGACTGCGGAACACTGTGCCGTGCTGCATGTTCTCCAGCGTAATATTATTTCTGCATGCAGCATGTTCCAAATGCTCATCAAAACCGTGTACTCGAGTAGGGAATTTCTGAGCATTATTCCGCCGATCCGTTCCGCTGCTGCACGTCAGATTCGGGTAACATGGTTGTGCTACGTGATTTGATGACAGCGGCTCTAAGGCAGCTGTGCGGCAATGCAACAGAATTCAAGTACGAATCGTACATTACGCAGTTTAATGTGCCACCAGTGTGCTGCAAAACTGACGGGAAACCCTTCTGGGGTATTGATGCCAGAAACCGACCTTGTAACACACCTTCCTTAAACAGTTATATTTACCCTTTGGGATAGAGGTATTGTTGTATATTTACTTAAACGGATCCGAAAATTCAAAAATATAAACCTAGGGCCGAACATCGTTATTCTATCCCAAGAGGTATCCCGTCAGTCTTGCAACACACTGGTGTGCCATGTGTAGAACTTCTATACACCGTAAGCAGAGCTCGGCTTTCGACTCGCACTTTATTGATTAGTGAAATAAGCTGCATTATCCTAGGACTACCATGCAGATGTAGCTTTTGCTACCCTCTCTCCTGTCCAGCAGGCTTACCCAATTACCAGATTCATCAGGCCATTGAGTATGTGAAAGGATATCTCTTGGACAACCTTATCTTTTTTCTGCACGTTACTTTCTCCCAGCTTGATTTTCCCCTTCAAAATATTTCCGCTTCTCCAAGACCCATCCATCAAAATTTGACTTTCAGAAAGGATCTTTGAATACCACGATATTTAAAAAATTTTGTCGTCTCGTTATTGTTAAGCCCGTTTCACAAATCACTATGGCAATTACTTCGCATATACCGGCTTGGGGCAAGTCCTCATGGCTTTCCCATTTCTCGTACCAGGAACGACCATTTACACTTATCGCATTATGTTTCATTGTGGTTATAGCAAGTATCATAATGATAAGGGCGAATGCCCGAAGAACCATCAAGATCAACTCCCTAGGCTCTCGATCTTCTCAAGTCCCCTCATGGGTGCCTCTACGTACGATATTGATGAAATCTCCATCAAAATGTTCTCTAGATTAACATTGTACTTCAGAGTTGGACGTCCTATTTACGGCAACCCGGCACCTCATGCGTAATACCTTCTTCGAATAGTGAGTGTTCCAAAATGGTCATCCCTGTGTGCTATAACAAGGAACATAAGGAAGGCTTTTGATGGCAAAACCTTGCTGAAGTAACCCAACAGTACACAGGAGTTACTCAATCATCCTGGTCACACAATTGAGTTCAATATCTTTGGGAGACGCATCCTAATGACTGATGCGCCCGAGAACATCAAGACCATTATGGCAACAAATGTACAGTAGGAAACTGTCTTCCGGATCATGGGAGTGCTGACATGGGGAAAGTTTTCGATCTGGCCTAAAGGACACCACATGCATGGTATTTGGAGCAACGTGCTAGGTGACTCTATTTTCACAAGTAAGTTTTCACTTCAACACATATTAGAGCCTTCCAGCTGAAAAGCGAAAAGCGGATGGACCACAATGGCTAGCAAGTAAGACTTTGTTGCGCGGAAATGTAAGTCCTCGTGAGGTTGAGAATATTGTTAAGCGAGACGAGGAATACTGAGTAACGTGTTAGCTTGCGAAATCTCGAACAAACGATTTAGAGCTTACAGAGATCGATTTTCAAGAGTTGAAAAAACACTTGGTGAAGGATGAGCCTCAGGATCTGTATGATCTGACAGATAGATATCAACTCGATGTGGTAACTAGAGTTTTCCTTGGGAAATCAGCAGATTCACTCCCGAGCATATCCCAGTCATTCCGCAGAGCAATGGAGAATGTCTTTGATTGGAATACCAAACGGATTTTCTTGGGGTAACTACTAATATTCAAACATTTTTCTCATATCTTGCGCTAATTCGGAAATTCTAGCCCTATTGGAACGTTGATACCAATGAATATTGTTGCGGGGAAATCTTTGCAAATTCTGAATGATTATATTAATACCTTTGTAGAGCGTGTCAAGGCAATGTCTTTCGAAGATGTTGAGGCTATTCCAGAAAATGACCGCAATCTCGTACACACCTTGATCAGAGAAGAAAAAGACCCTAAGGCTGTAAAGGACCAGTTGTTAGCGGTTCTTACTGCTGCAAAGGTATTTTTTTCATTGTCTTTTGTGAATTGAGATTAATTTTGTAGGATCCATCTTCGATGACGATGGCCTTCGCTATCTATGAATTGGCAAGAAATCCAGACGTTGCTGCAAAGCTGCAAGAAGAGATATCGCGAGTGTAAGAAGTCATTTTTTACATTGGAACCTTTACTAACACTGTTACAGCTGTGGGCTTTCCAACTTGCCTACAGCAGCCCAAATACAAGAGATGACTTACGCAAAATGCGTCATGAAAGAGACTTTGAGAATGTATCACAGTCGTATGTTTGTTCCTGTTATACAGGTGTTCGAGAAGAGAACTGACGATTTGCTGCAGTGGGGTTTAACATGCGGACTGCTTCAGTTGACACCTCTCTTCCAGTGGGTGGGGGTGTCAACGGGAATGAGCCGGTGGGAGTTCCAGCAGATACACAGTGCAGTAGGTCCACTCAAAAAACATGCTTTTTCCTCACTTTTACGGGAATTTGTCGCATTACTAAATAACATCTTAGTTTACTCCGTTCTCGGTCTCCAAAGGCGCACCGATGTCTGGGGCCCTGATGCAGAGGTGTGGAAACCTGAGCGCTGGCTCTCCCACACTGCAGAAACATGGAGTTTCATCCCTTTCAATCATGGCCCAAGAGTCTGCCTTGGACGAGTTTTTGGCCAGCAACAAGTCCTTTACCTCCTCGTCCGCCTCTACCAAGTTTTCGATCGCATCGAATTGATCTCTCCCAAGCAACAGCAGATCAAAGTTGAATTGAATACCAAAATGGCGTACCCATGTCTTTGTAAATTTTACCTTCGACAGGATTCGAAGGATGATGATAAAGAATTATTGGTGTGAGCAGAAAGTACAAGTGTGATTAAGTAGGACACTTGCCCTGTCTCTCGTACAGGAACAATGAATTGGATTTAGCATTGATTTATTCAGATTGTTTATCTTAGAATAAGATCAAAGTTTTGACTGCCGGGACCCGTCTGTTGCTTCCTTGGCAACAATGGAATTGATGATATTCCAATATCTTTCCTCTCCAAGGCCTTTCCCATGCCTGCAATGACCGCTCTTTTCAAAAAGTGCTCTCCCTACTCTCCACCCCTTACTTTCTGCCATGTCTGCATGCCACTCGATATCTTCCCAGCTTACCAGCAAATCTTCCTTGGAATACATGTACTGCTTGAACGTGTCCTTGCCGAACAACGATCGATCATTCATGTCTGCATTGAATTGACTCAAAACGTTGACCTTGCCCGTCAGCTTCTCGACAAGCCAACCAATCGTCACCACTAGAAGCACTAGCCCTACGCCAGGGTATCTGATATACCAATGCTGACTCGGTACCTGATAAGACAGGCCAACAAAAGCCCTTGAGAATTCTCCCCGAGAAGGTGTGCTGTCAAGTATCAATCCATCGACGTTCAGCTTTTTCCCCCCCGTGATCTCCTTATATGTTCGTAAAAGTAATCCAAGCTGCTGCGCACCGGAATTTGAGAAGGCGTGCAAGAAGAGGGGACCTAGAGTTTCTTCTAACAGGGCATGCATCACCGGCTGTAGACTAATCTTCTGCCTGGATTCCAGACGGTATACCATGTTGGAGACAGTGCCGATCAGGACAAAAACCCGAGATGTAGGAAAGAGGCGTTGGTAGCTCTCTACGTAAAAGAGAATATTCTTGGGCGCAGCATTCATCCAAGTTGAGAGTATGAATGTCGGCGCATCTTTGCTCCACAAATTTGGTTGAAAAAGATACGTCGTCTCACTCAGACGGACGGCATTGTGGAAAGGCTTTTGTGAGGTCATGGTGGTGCGGGATGCTCGTATTTCGATAAGGTGATTGATGGGATCAAGGCGAGAGGTTGTGGTATCAAAAGGTAAATGGTTCGTTCGTGCGAAGAGCGATCTTTTCAATCGTGAGTCACGCTAAAGTAGCGCCGCATAGATTATGATGCATATATCAATTATTTAGAGTCTGACAGGTAGGGATGGTTTAGCTTATCAAAAAATTGGCTGCGGGAAAAGTAACGTCAACAAGTCGCGATGTTCGTCAGCCTTGTGCGACCTTAGGAGAAGTTCACTGGCATGTGAATGTTTTAAGGTCGAGCGATAAGGTAAGGCTCAGTATAGCTTAGCGCTACTCTACCTTATTGTATAAATTGAAGTAAACATAATTATTCTACTTATATTAAAGTATCTTTATATAAAAGGGATTAAGAATACAAGTTGTCGTCGTGTTATAAAGAACCGCTGGCAGTAAAAGGCTCTTCAGTTTTCGGTAAATCGGAGTTTATCGCACTAGTTAGGAATGTCATTGTATATATCCTGCCCTTCACTCTAGAAATATGTTATTCCCAGTGCCACAAGATGTGCACCAACAGTCGGGGGTTGGTTATTGGGTTGCCATCCTGCAATGGTCCCAATACTTGCTGACTGCATTATCATCTCAGGCGGTGGTGATCAGTGATCAATCCAGCACGTGTCCGGGTGTTGGTTTTCCTGCGTTGCTGATAACATGTACCAGCATCGTCCATTGGTACCGAGGTTTTCTAGCGGCATCCTGGCCAAAGCCGTGTCACGTAAGGCTGTGCTGTCAGGGTCAATCCTCATTCCCACAAGTTACCCCAAGATTGTGGATTTGCTTGTGGATTCATCTTAGATATCTCGTTAGAAGTAAACCTTACAGCCTGTTTGATTAAGAGACTTGACCACGCCTCCAGTGTACAATTTAAATCGCCAAAACGTCTCAATGAACGACTCGCGACTGAAGGCCAGCGTTGCGATGCAACCTCTGCAAATAGAAACCCCTCCGGAAGCTACAACAGCTGCAAGCATGGGCAAGCCAATGGAGGGGAAGATCTTTTATATTGCTTTATCTAGCCTGAGTGTTATTGCTTTGTTGGATGGATTGATGACCACGGCTCTGGCTCCAGCGATCCCGGTTCGCATGAAAATACTCCATCTTTTCGCAGAAAACTGCTAATTCGTTCTGCTAAAAAGGTCATAATTGGAAGTCTTCATGGCTCTGCTCTTGAGGGTTTCTGGGCGGGGACATCCTTTCTTCTGTGTGCTTGCGTTTTTCAACCAACTTTCGCCTCATTGTCCCAGATATTCGGTCGAAAACCTTTGCTCTTCCTGGTCTTGTTGCTTTTCACAGTCGGGACAATTATTTCTGCAGTTGCTCATGGAGTCGCAGTCTTACTACTTGGTCGCTCTATCCAGGGAGCTGGATCCGGGGGAATACTTGCAATGACTTTGGTCATCATGACTGATATTGTGACAATCAGAGAGCGAGGCAAGTGGATGGGCGTAATATTGATGCAGTATGCTATCGGGACAATCATGGGTCCCATTATTGGTGGTGCAATCGTTGAGAACATCTCATGGGTAGGCTTCAAGCTCTTCTCGACGGTCCAATAAACTGACCTAAAGTCTGAACATATAGCGCTGGATCTTTTGGGTAGTTCTCCCAGTATGCGGCTTCGCGTTCGTGATGATCTTTTTGTTCAAGGAGCCTCATGTCAGGGCTGGATCGATGCTTGAGAAACTGAAAATGATTGATTGGTTTGGGCAATTTTTGGTTATTGCATCACCTACGGCTATACTTATTCCAATATCATGGGTGAGAAGAACCTAGTTAGCCCGAACATTAAGTCACTGCTAATCCTGAAAAATAGGGAGGTCTGCAGTACCCATGGAACAGTTGGCGCGTTTTGGTACCGCTTATTCTTGGAATCTTCGGCCTTATAGTATTCGGATTCTACGAAATATATGTGGCAAAAGAACCTGTCGTCGTTCCACGAATAATGGCAAACAGGACAGCGGCTTCCATATATTTCGGTAGTGTAATAACAGGGATTCTGGTAAGTCCTAGCATACATACATGTGTTTATGGGAGATCACCTGCTAAACAGCGCACAGATGTTCAGCGAACTTTATTACCTGCCACTGTACTTCGAGGTAGCCAAGGGATATTCGCCGCTCATGGCTGGAGTCGCATTGGTAGATAGCTACATATCGTTGACAAGAAAACAGACATGCTAAATAATCAATAGATACCTCAGACATTTTCGATTTGTCCCGCCAGTGTCATCACTGGCATTTTGATCACTCGTACAGGCCGCTACCGATGGGCAATATGGTCCGGATGGGCCCTTACTGTGTTAGGAACGGGCCTACTCTACCTTCTCGACGTCCATACCCCGACCGCGGTTTGGGTAGTCATAGGAGTCGCTTCTGTTTTCGGAGTCGGGATGAATCTGAGTGCGATGAGCATAGGAGTTCAAGCGACTGCATCAGATGCAGATCTACCAACCGCAGCTGCGCTATACACCTTCTTTCGCTTATTCGGACAATCTGCTGGTGTAGCAATCGCAGGTTCAATCTTCCAGAATCAGATGGAGAGGCACCTGAGAAGATATGCCGATCTGGCAGCGAATGCTTCCATGCTTTCCAAAGATGCTGCGAGTCTTGTCCTTTTGCTCAAGACCATGCCTGACTCTGAAAGGAAAGAAAACATCATACAAAGTTATGTTGATTCGTTGCAAATTATTTGGATCACCATGATGGGGTTTTCTATTGCAGGTTTCTTGACTTCGTTCCTTGTCAGAGGCATCTCTCTGGATCGGCGGGGTCCAACGTCTTAGGTCGGGATCAATACAAACCCCGTCTTCGCTCTGCTTACATCTTGCTTTCTCGGACATACTTTGCTCTTTGGCTCAAGTTTTCAAGCTTCTGTTCCAGATATCATATTTCCGAATTTCCATTCCTCCATCCGATGGCAAATACCGCACCTCCTTAGGAGCTTCTGCTCCCCACCTATTCTTCCCTCAGTTAAAAGAGGAAGAAAAAGGGCGCAACTTAAGCTACCTTGCTCTTTTGCTCTCTTCTAATAGGAAGCGTTGTATAAATACACCTCTTTCTAGGGAAATAGGCTCTCTTGGAGGAATTAAGCTCTCTCTAAGTATAGTATAGGAGTCTTAGAAGAAAGCCTAGAATAGAAGGACAAATGAAAGTAAAAAGAAGAGCTATATAGGTGTTTGTACGTCTCTATATAAGACAGGCAAAGACGTCTTGGAAGAGTATCTGTAGAAAGGAAGGAAGAGAGAGACTATACGACAGTAGGCAGATAGGTAGGCGGGTGGTTGTAGCGTCTAGTAGCTCTAGTGATTTAGGGAGGAGAAGTGTGCTATCGAGGCTGCAGATTAGGCTCGTACTTACGTGATAGTAGGGCTATAATCGAGTCTAGCCAAAGTGCCTTCGAGGGTCCTAGGAGCTTTTGTAGGCCCTTGTACGGTGCGACTTTATAATGTTTAATCAGACCACAGTTCTTGCTGACTTTAAGCTCCCATATCTATGCCTACTAGCTACTGCGGATTATCACTTAACGCTTTCAGCAGCCTTACCTCAAACAGCTTCCCAAGTTTCATGTCAGACCACTTTTTGGACTCTGGTTCCCCTCATGACGAACGTTATAACACAACCGTCTGGACGTGTTTTATCCCTTCGCCGGCGTTATCGGACATCCAGTTATCCGCTCTCTCGATACCTTTTGCTTCCTCTTTCTAATCGCCTTCACTCCGTGGCTTTTTGACACTTCTCTGCTCGATAAATGAAAGGTAGTTTCGGGCGGAAGATGCCAGTAAAGGCATACAAAGGTTTGGAAAAGGAGAACCTACTCCGGTGGGTTTATTTCCTAGTTAGCACCCTTGGTCCAAGCAAAACCCTCGCGTGTATGCAGAGTATGACTTGGACTAAGGCATGGGGGGTGATGTTTCTCGGGTCCTATCTTGTCCTTGAAATGATCATCTATTGTGCAAAAAGTTCACCAGGAGAAGGATACCTTGCAATTGCGCCAGAATCATCTCATCGAGAAGCCAGAATTTTGTATATATTCAGGGAAAGAGAATGCAAGTTCATTTATGTGGGAGTTACGCATTGCAATTCGTTTTTGAAGCTTAGGCTAATGGCTCGTGGACAGCAAGACTGATATTACAAGCTCGAACGATGACAGGACAAAAATGGACAAAAACACTCTTTTCATGCCTTAATCTTACATCTGTTTGCGAATACCAAGCATTACCTTATTATCCACAGGCGCGCCTATCAGGCCGTAAGTTTGCTTGAAACTGGTCTCGGGAACGATCACTGTGTCAAATTCAGAATATACCGCGACAATGAACGTTTTCATCACTACATCCGTTAGCCGATAAAAAAGCTGGCTGGGTACAAAATCTACGTACTACGAATAGCCAAATGACTTCCAATGCACATTCTGCTTCCAGTACCAAAGGCCCACAACCATTTGTTCATGCTCTTTCGTTGTTCAGCCGAGGCAGCTATCCATCTATCTGGCAGCCATCGTTCTGGATTTGGAAATACAGCAGAGTTGTTATGGAGGCAGTATATAGATGCACTGACTATTGTCCCACCAGGAATATCAAATCCACCTAGATTGCTTCCTTTCAAAGGCACATTACGAGGAAACGGACCCAAGGCTGCGGGATATCGACGCAAAGTTTCCAGCAGAACCGCGTCAAGGAAAGGTAGGCTCTCTATATCCTGTGCCGTAGGATGAGCATCTAAACTTGAAAGCTCTAGCCGTAAGCGGCTCAATACCTCGAAGTTCCTGGATAGCTCACACATCACGTATGTGACGGTAATGGCAGGACCTTCATGCCCCGCTTGGATGTTGTCCATCATTTCTGCTGCAACACTTGGATCTAGGTCCGGTCCAGCAAGTGTCGGCTCAAGCTTCTCTTGGAGTTGCGCATACAACGAAGTGTGGGGCTTTTTAGTCTCAAGTAGACTCTGCTTTGTCCTATCACAGACTTCAGCGACCATGGTCTCTATCGATTGGAACGATGTCAGGACTTCAGTCGATAAAAGCGGGATTCTCAACAGGTAGCACAGCTTAACCAGCGTTGGAAGCTCCGTCATCCAGAATAACGCGGATACGGCTTGTTCGAATAGTGTGAGCTTATTTTTCTCCTTAGGATCAAGCAGAAAATTGGTCTGATTGCCCAGTCCAAACAAGTAAGCAGTTGTAATATCCATCATGGCAGCTTTATTCTCTCTGTGGATGTCAACCACAGATTGATTTAGTGCCCACATCTTCATCTGCGGAATCAACCGCTCTAACAAAATAGTATCCAGGATTTTGGTCACTTCAGATGACGTTTGAACATACGAATTCGAGAACATAGGGAAGAGCATTCTCTTTCGCTCAGCATGCAGCTTGTTAGGACCGATCCCGAATAAAAATGACTTTCTGGGTTATGTCAACTCTGGCGATACGCAAAGATCATGCCGGATTTACCCATAATTGACAAAGCCCTTATACCACTCCCCCTTTTCAAACCCACCACTATATATTGTTTTTACGCCATTTTCGATACAGTTTACACTGAGCTCCTTGGGTGCGATTTGAATAATTGGTCCGAGACGTCTATGGGCGCGTTCTCTTGCATGATGCTCGGTTTCCGTTGCTTTCAGATACAACAGCCAGAGTCTCGAATACGGTGCTGAAAAGTGAGCGTTTGGGATTGCGGACAAACTCGAAGCTTGCGTTGTAATGTTCCAGATGTTGTTCAACAGATAACAGACCACTGCCACTGCTGCGAGCCACGCAACAAGCTGATATGTTATGGAATTAGACGTCGGCATCATATTCTGGGCTGCTGCGTTGGGAATGGACGTCGTAATTCTTTTCTTTGATTCTAAAGAGCAGCATTTGATTTCAGGGGACCACAGCCCTTACGGCTGTGTTGATGCATCGCTGGCCGTTGCATGCGTCGTATGATTGACGCACTCCCAGTGGTCGTCTTCAGCAATCAGCGTTATTCTACTGGCCAATTTGCAATCACTTTCTTTTTCCTGTTGGCCGATTAGCTTTGATCTTCCTTCATTCACTTGGCATTCTTCTGCTGTTATTTTGCTCTTTTATTGTCAGTTGGGCTCGGAATGCGGATTCTTGTGGTTTGGACTGGTGGCTTGGTGGACCAGGGCGTCTAGATTTAGACATTGGATTTCGAGAAATCAACAAGAAATGAGTATAGTCGCCAAATTACGCTGCCACACTGAATTCAGCTACATGCTACTCGCTGGACGATTTGGAGAGCTTGTGGGTGGTCATTGTCAGCGTTCAAGCGAGGGGATTCAACGAAAGTGTTCTGGCTGACAAGTTAATGATCAAGATGGTGTATCAGAATCATTGATTTGTGGAAAGCCCAAATAATTAGCGATTACAAAATCAGACCCGGTGGTCTCACTTTCCACAAATTTTATCACCGAGTAGACGAGGTCTGATATCTAATTGGTCAATGCTAATCAGCGATGCACGGAATTCCGTTTCGGGCCGCAATCTTACAATCGAAATCCGGCTGTAACCTCATTCTTGTTCAGTTGTGCGACCGCCATTGCATGTGGCGTTCTCCCTGAAGCTTCATCCGAGCTTATCATTCGGCGTCTCTATTATGGCTGGTGCAGGCCAGAGAGCACGGGTATTGCCCGCCAATGATGAGGTTTCTTGGGACGGGACTTGGTGACATCGCCCGGAAACTGGGGAACATGGGTGCTTGAGCATTGGAGAATCTTGCTATTTGATCTACTTCCCACTGGTTGTCGACACTTTCAAATTGAGCTTGTAGTTCTCTTTAAACGCTGCGACGCATAGGAGATCGTAAAGCCCTCGAACCAATATACTCCAACTAACAACTATGGAGCAGAAGATAACACTGCAAGAGAGTAACCGCGAGTTAAATGATTCGAATATCAGTCACCTTGAATCTGATACCGATGGAAGCCCTGACAACATTTATCTCAACCGCACAGGGAAAAAGCCTATCCTCAAGGTTCATGAATTGAAATTTATCTATCGACCCAAAGTCTAACGACACGCCAGCGAACTTTCGGCACACTCTCGATTCTAGGATTCAGCTGCATCACTCTGAGTACCTGGTCGGGATCCTACATGTGAATTTCACCGTCCTAATTTATTTAACAAGCTAATAGATGTAGAACATTTGGTGTTGGTCTTGTGAAGTATGACAAAAGTCATTCCTCCGTTATTGGTCCCCTTATCTAACAATTTGAAGCGGAGGTTATGCTGGCTTACTTTATGGCTTCCTAGTCGTTTGGGCTGGAACATTAGCCACATTCATAAGTCTTGCAGAATTGGTTTCAATGTGAGTTTTATTAGTTTGCTCTGACATATACATTGTGACTGACCGCATTCTGAAGGGCTCCGACATCAGGTGGACAGTATCATTGGGTATCTATACTTGCACCAGTCAATTGCCAAAAGATTGCCAGCTATGTTACAGGTGAGCACTTTCGAACTTCATGGAGTTTTGGGACAATCATTGAACTAACAACATCAGGGTGGCTCACAGTAGCAGGCTGGCAAGCAGGCGTCGCCGCCTCTTTATACATCTTAGGCACGCTCGTCCAAGGTCTCATACAAGTCTGTGCACCAAACTACGTACCTCAACTCTGGCACGGAACACTTCTATTCTATGCAATCACTATTTTCTGCGTTCTGATAAACCTGAGTGGCGAGGTGCTACCAAAGGTTGAAAGCGCCATACTATTCGTCTTCGTCATTGGATTTATTGCTTGTATGGTACCGATGGTTTGGCTCTCTCCCCACGCAAGTGCGAAAACAGTGTTTACGACCTGGATTAATGATGGTGGATGGAGCTCGCAGGGAACCTCGTTCTTCGTGGGTCTGGCTGGAAATGCTTTTGCGTTCCTTGGTATGTTCATGTATTCTCTAAACCCGAAAGTATCTGTGCTAATGAGAATAATAGGAGCGGATTCGGCGTATCATGTAAGTATTTGACCAAGCGAAGCAAAGTACACAACCTGATTGACTTCAGATGTCAGAAGAGATCCACAACGCGGCAGTAGTAGTTCCACGAGCCATCATTCTAAGTATCACAATCAACGGCGTCGTCGGATTCGCAGCACTCATTTCTATTCTCTTTTGCCTCGGAGACGTAGATGAGTTATTCCAAACTAAATTCTCCTACCCATTCATGCAAGTCTTTCTAAATGCAACAAAATCTACGGCTGGAACAGCCGTGATGGTAGTCATCGTAATCATCACCGGCATTGGTCTTGGTATCGCTGCCGTCGCCGCAGGATCTCGTATGTTATGGGCATTCGCTAGAGACAAAGGAGTTCCTGGTTGGAGACACGTTAGTAAAGTAATATTACTTCTCCGAACCTGTAGTGGACAATGACTGACAAAATTTCAATTTAGGTAAACCCCAAAACCTCAATGCCAACAACCGCAATCGCATGTACAACAATCTTCTCCTTCCTAATAGGACTCATATCCATCAAATCACCCACGGCATTCAACGGCGTAATCTCCCTAACCCTGGCCTCCCTCTACTCATCCTATTTCATAGCCTGCGCACTCCTCCTCTGGCGTCGCTGCACCGGCTCCATAGTCATGCTCTCCCAAAACGACACCACAATTGCCAATCTCCCCGGCGCCGCAGGCAACCTCGCTTGGGGACCTTTTCGCGTTCCTGGAATCGCGGGGATCTTGATCAATGTATTCGCATGTATATATCAGATGGTGATTCTGATTTTCACGTTTTGGCCGACAACGATACCGACGACGGCTGAGACTATGAATTATAGCTCGCTAGTTTTTGGAGCGGTGGCGCTGCTTAGTGCGGTTTATTATGTAGGTTGGGGACATAGGACGTATAAGGGGCCGGTAATTGAGGTTGATATTGCGGGGAGGAGTGTGGGTGAGAAATAAGCGAGGGGTTGAGTTGATAGTATATTATGAATCATAATCCTTATTGATTATATGGGGGAGTGGGATTGAGTGGGATTGGGGTTTGTAGTGATGAGTTCTCTAGACCGGTTCATAATTAAATCGAAGCAAGCATCACAATTCCCCTTCAAACTTCTATCGCAGTCAGCAGACCCGAACGCTAAGTGACAGTTAAACAAGGATATCGACACTCGAAAAAGAAATCACTTCATGAGATAAGTATTGTGCACATTATGCGGACTAATCTGAGAGACTGTTGGCACGATCAATATCTGCTGTATTCGAAAACCAACCAAAATCTTCGATTGATGAAGATTGGCATCTGTCGCAGATTTGAGAAAATTAGATTGAGTATTTCCGTGCGTCGAGAGAACCAGTACAAGGTTAGTTAAACGAACTTTCCAAATATCAAGTGCTTTCGACTGCTTGTCTTCTGGAAAATTATTGAATATGAAATCATTTGTGGCTGAGCCTTGCAAAAGATTTCATGTATCTTCAGATATCTCTGAGATCTTTGACTGGCATTCCTCCAATGCCTTCTTGTCCGCTTCTGTTGGGAGACTATGCTTTCCCAGGTCCACTCCCCTTTTTCTAAGGTCCTCTCTCCATATTTTATAATCATCTCGACACCGCAGAAAGCCTTGAGTCTCGCCATCCCTTTCAAGGAATCGATCTGCTAGATCTATCTGAGCATCCAAGCATTCCACTTTGTGCTGCTTGTATAAGCCAGTCGCAAATTTCTGCAGGATATGCAGTGCAGTAGGATGAGTACGACCGAGAGTGTACCCATAATACATGCCCACCTCTCCATACAATGCTGTAGCTTCTGGGACACCTTCTGGAATACAGCGGACTGAGTCGGCCAAACCACACCTATATTTCATTGTATCTCTATGGTCATAGCCCAAAACACGTTCACTAACCTCTAAGAGTTCGCGAGATGAACGAACCGATTCCTCAACTCGTCCCTGTCTGCACAGAATGTCTGCCAGTCGTCCTTGAAAACAAAGTGTGGGGGGGTGATCCTGTCCTATAACACGTTGGCTCACAGAGAAAACAGTGCGGGCTATCTTTTCGGCTTCTGTATACTTTTTCTGAGCCATGAGAGTCATGCTGAGGGAACTTTCGAATTCTAAAGTATGACAGTTTTCGCGCCCGTTTATAGCGACAGAGTGTTCTACTAGTTCGCGGTGGACCTGTTCTGCCTCGCAAAGTAAATTCACCTTAGTAAAGCAGGTTGCAATGTTTCGCGCGCACGCAAGAGTTTGGATTTGTCGCTCGCCATGTATGCGTATCGAGGCATCTAATGCAAGGTAAAAGACCGATGCCGCCTTTGGATATAGGTTCTGTTCGCATAGGATAGCCGCGTAGGCTTCCACAGAAGCAATCCACGCAGAGTTGTGATTTTCAGACTTTTCGAACCTCATAAACGCAGCAAGATTCAGCTTCTTGGCTTGTTCGACATCGCCTAATTTCATCCAAAGACTCGCACCGAAATTCTCACGGTGAGCAGTCTCCAGGCTCCACAAGCATTCTGTTCGTTCAATGTCTAAACACAGCATAACATGACCTAATGCTGCTGCTGTTTTACCAAGGTCGTCTTCACAACATGCTAGGTCGTGTAGCAGCTTTACAGTGTTCATTCCATGTCCACGAGTATAGGCAGAAAGATAGTTAGCTTGAGGAAGAAGTTCTGCAGCAAATTCTCTAACCCCTCGATCATTCTGGACCATATACCCACTAGGAAAGACTCTGCACAGGTTACTGATAGCCTCGGCTTGCCAGTGTGCGATAGTCGCAATAGAAGCCATCCAAGTTCGGGTCGATAACTGTACAAGCCGATGCATTGAGAAAACACCGTCAGCAAGGGAACCTCGAATCAAGGAAAAATCAAGCAGAGTCTGGACTTTCCTCCTATCTCTTAGAGTGATGTCGTCTTGCATTCTTAATATTCTTGCTAGAATGGATGAGCAGTCTAGAGTAGCCATCAGACACAACAAATCCGCCGCTTCGGGATGGCCGCGTCTCAGAAGCGAATAAGAGACCTGCCAAGTCTTGAAAATTGCGTTTGGTGTGCCTGGCGCTCTTCTGGCATCGTAAAGGTCTTCACTCAAAGTTTCCGTCATAGTGTGGATGTCTTGCTCGAGGGTTTTGAGATAATCGATGAGAGTAATATCATCGAATTGGTTGATGAATGCTGCAGCTTGAGTGATTGCAAGCGGGTGGCAATCAAGTTTCGTGATCAACCTTTCAGCCTCCTTGTCATCCCATTTATTTTGGTCCAAGATTTTGGCCGAGAGCAAGACTTTAGCTTCTGTCGGAGGAAGAGATTGTACTGGGATTGGTAGAGAGCTAGTCAATTGAAGCCCAAGTCTCTTGTCCCTAGTAGTGATTATTATTCTTCCACCCATAACGTCTGGCGGAGGCAAAGAGTTTGCGAGGTTGCTCTGGTCATTCGGCGCTAACGAGCCATCGATGGAGGAAGGGAAAAACATAGAGAAATCGTCGGCATTGTCCACAATCATCAACCGTTGGCGGGCGGATTTCTTGGCCAAATGCTTCTGTACAATCTCGCGAACATTTGTTGTTGAATCGTCCCAACCTTCAAATTCGAGCCCTTTCGCGATTGCAACGTACGATTCCTCAAAGTTGGCAACGCTTCCTGCATAGACCCACAGAAGGTCACTTAGCGCGTGATACTTAAGGGCATATTCAACCGCAATCTTCGTTTTGCTATTCCCGTTGCAAATTAGCAAATGTCAACAGGAGAGTTCGAGGCATTACCCAACACCGCCAAGTCCTTGAAGAGCGACTCTAGGCTGAGTTTCCAAGGTCTGCCGCATTTGGTCTAGAATCTCGTCTCGCCCTTGGAAGTCTGGGTCATGTCCAAGGTATGTCGGTAGTGTAGATACGTATTCAATTGGCTTTGTGGGGTCTGCGTCTCTTAGCATACCTTCCAACTCACCGTAATCTTGCTCACCTGTTGGACAGCAGATACGGCGCGCGCAGATCTCTATCTGATCTGCGATTTCCTCCAAGTATAAGTTCGTTGCAGTTCGAATCTGGGCTTGATGTCGAGGTTGACAGTGCTCTAAACCTAATTCCTCAAGCCCCCGTTCTACATTAAAACGAAAATAGATTTGCTGATCGGGCCCATACTTGCTTATTATCTCGTTCCTGAATTCATTTGCCACAGTCTGCGTGTCAGTTGCCATTTCTTTCAGTGTCTTAGCAAGTGTAGCACCTTCTCCGACGCTCCCCAACCGCGGTACGCCGGTTCCAATGCTCAATATGACCCCAATAGGACGCTTATCACCCCAAATGCGTGATGCTTCATCCAACAAGGGCCTAATAGGATTATTATAACCGAGCGCTCCATTAACATACAGCTGATTGTTAATTACGATAGGGTCGAAAAAGTTGGAGCTGCTGATGTTGCACGGCAAGCTTGCCAGATACAGCAATCAGGCATTTCATTGCCCGACACACTGTAATTTCTGAGTCGAACAGGTCCTCTGGGTCGTACAGAAACTGCACATAGTACCCTAGCTAATATGAGATTTCCATAAACGCTCAATCTGTCGATATGAATAGACTCACACTTTACAACGAGGTCCTCCGTCTTCTGCTACTCAAATCTCAGCATAGTATTTTTCCCATCCTTACTTCTCTGTGTGAGCCTTCTTTCTACCATTTCTTGAATGGCTGCTTCTAGAGAATCTGATCTGAACCGAGGCTGTTTGATTAGAACCTTGACGAGTTTTGTTATCTTATTGCTTTCGATGAATGATTCTTGTGGGAAAATTTGACGTCCGAGCTTAATGTATTATGCGATACATGTGTCGAGGTCCATATGAAGCACGCCCAACATAATGGCGATGAGACCTCCTGTCGAGGTACCCGCGATCAAATCGAAGTAATCGCAGGGAAGCAGGGGTCGAGTTGCACTAGGATCAACATGTTTTTCTAAGCGCATCATCAATCCCTTCAGAATGTAAAGACTCGACAGGCCTCGGAAGCCCCCTCCATCTGGGAAAAAGATTAACCACTTTAGTCGAATTTCATCACTATCGAGTTTATGTCTACTTGAAAGGGAATGATCACTTACCTAAAGCAAGCAGCCTTAAGGGACGTTTCGGCGTATCTTTCACTGAACTCATTCTCGATAAACCCAAGAAATATCTTAGATAGCGTTACCTCGTCCAAAGGACAATAGGTTTGATAGTTGCTCAGTTCTGGAGAAAGACTCCAAGAGCGGGGTCGATAAGTCGGATTTGATCCAGGCGGTAAAGTCGTAAAGTTGTAACCGCCGTGTGGCTACACCAGTTCTGCATGGCACTGCATATCTTGTACACCATTATCGAAACATCGATGCAATCTGATTGGGACACCATTGCTACTCTCGCGGCATTCCACATAGCACGCGAATGCTACAAGTAAGTTTTGAGGTGCATTGCTTTGCCTCATTCGATAATTTCCTTCCTCAGGATGGGTGCTTAAAGAAGATCAGAGAGAGGACTTTGCCATTCGCTTGGCATCCCAAATTTTTAGGTCGGAAGATCAAGTGTTAGTGCCCTAGAGGATGTCTCGAACTCGTTGAAATGTCACTAAATCAGCTGTGCGTCAATCAACAACTGTTCATGGCAGATTGTAACACGGCATTGTGACAGCCTCTATGCACAAAGGGAGGGCTCAGCCAGACCTTGATCCGCTTTCGAAAAGTCATTGTTCGCTGACAGCCTCATCGATGGTTGTTGATGTGAAATGATACTTTTTTTGAGAAACGAAAATGAGAACGTGGAAATTGTTGATGGAAGCAACTACAATCATGTCGTCGAAAAACAAAGTGGATCCGGTCGATTCGGCCTAGCCCAAAGCGGTCATCATGTCTGGTGCCTACTGGGTACAAGACAATTCTTAATCTGCCGAGGAGTCTGAACCGTCTCACGCGTGAATAAAAAATTTCAATGAGTATGATAGTGAAGTTTTAAAGAAGGGGTTTATCCTCAGTTCATTGATGAACTAGATCTCATATTCGTCCCTTGGCCGGTGCCTGCTTCAAACATAATATATTGCAGATATATACACTCTATGCCAACTATATTACAATTTGAACACATTACCAATAATTGTTTATCAACTAGAATCCCTTCTAGCTAAGCTCTTATGAAGTATGTGCTCCCTCATAAATGCGCAGCACACCAAACTCAGCACCGCAATCCCAAGACCAGTAAGAAACACACCCCTCAAACTGTTCTCATAACTCGCCATAACACCTTCTTTCCAGCCAGCAGGCAAATGCTTCAACTCATCAAAGCTATCCCTGATCCTCCTGATCTCTCCTTCAGCACCTTTCTGGCCGTCAAAACGGTCGTGAAGACCTTTAAGCAGAAGATTCTGGTACACCGCGCTTCCGATGGTGACGCCGATGGTGGAGCCGGTGCTGCGGAAGGCGTACGTTGCAGAGGTGATAACGGCTTGGTGATCGTGTGAGACTGCCGCTATAACGGCGAGAAGAGTGACTGTAAGCATGCCTCCGTATCCAGCGCCAGCAAGGAAGAGGTAGATGACTGGCGGCCAGTTTGAAGTACTGAAGTTCAAAGTACTGAGCAGCCCGATGCCCAGGACGAAGGTGCTCATGATGGCAAGAGACAAGATCTTGTACTTTCCAGTCCGATTCATAATCAAACCAGAAGACAGCGATCCGAAGGAAGCTCCAACCGATTGTGGAATGAGTCGTGCACCGGCTGCGGTGGTGCTGAGACCCTTGGCTTGGAAAAAAATAGGGACATAGAACAGCCCTATGTACAACACCATTGTCGCAAACCAATTGGTGAGACATGCAGCCGCTACTGTACGGTTGAGGAGAAGCTTGACTGGAATTACTGGTTCAGTTGCCACACGAGCTTCGATGTAGATGAAGGCGGCTAAGGACAGCAAAGATAGAATTAGCGAGACATAGACCAATGGATGTGTCCACGGTACTATATTTCCCCCAGAGTTCAAACCGAGCAGGAGCAAGACAAGCGTAATGACCAAGGTCCCTGCGCCGAGGAAATCAATTCGTGAAAGCGTTGACTTGTCCGACTTCTTTGGCGGGATATTGACCGTGAAGAATACCAAAATTCCAGAAACCACAACGAAAGGAACCTGGATCAAAAAGGCATTCCTCCAGCCCCAGACATCGTTGATCCATCCTCCAAAGATACCTCCCAGCCCAGCTCCAGTGCCGAAGCAGATGTTTCCAATTCCCTGTACGATGCCTCTCTTTCTCAGCGGAACCAGATCACTGCCCACAAACGTAGAAATAGCCATCAGACCCCCACCTCCCATTCCGGCAACCACTCTACCACCGATCATCATCCACTCGTTCGACGCCAATCCACATATCAAGTTACCAATTGCAAACAGAATATTGCTAACCACCAGTCCCGTTCTCCTACTGAAAATATCCGTCAGGCGCCCAGACAGTGGCTGGCAAGCTGCATTTGCGATCAAATATGCAGAAGCAAGCCATGATAGAAGGGAAAGGCTGTTGAAAGACGTCGAGATTGGTGCCGAAAGAGTGGCAATTATAGTACCGTCAAGCGCACCCAGAAAGACACCAACGTAGATGCTTCCAAGAACCAAGACCAAGCGTTTGTTCGATACCTCTTGTGCGAGTACAGTTTCCTCTGTTGTCTCTTCCGAAGGGGCCGTAATCGTCGCTGGGAGGGTCTCGTCGCGGAGGAGAGGGGTCTCTTCGTCGGAGACTGCGCCGTTGGCGGGAGGGTTTTTATTTGTAGCCATTGTTGTATATGCAATTATTAAAAGGAAAAGAAAGAAAAGCTTTCATACTTCCTATGATACCACCTTATATTGTTTCCCTATCGAAGAGTGGGATGGTTTAAATTTGCATTGTAAAATGGCTTCGAGCTCGACCTTATTATGGAGAAAATGTCCAGAAGAGGTAAATAGCATCCCCTGCCAATGAATGACGTTCCGAAGCATAGCCGATTTCGGCGATTAACTTAACTAGTTTCGAGACTGTGACCGTTTGGGAATACATTTCGATGATGTACCGAAAGCCTCCGAGATACATATGTTCCTAGTAATATAAGTTGTTTGGAAAGAACAGTTGAATTTGCATATTGGAATGGGTCAAGACTTATGCATAAATGATAGGGATTTTTCGAAAAAAGAATATTCTGTTCTGATAGAAGAAGTTTATCTAAAAATAGCACCCAGTTCGCCTCAGCTGAGGCCGATCACCCGGTCAATGCCTCCCTTCTATCGGGCTGACCCACGCGTCAATACAACTGAGCCTCCTTCAAGAACCGCAGGACAGCAACTCACAAAAACCAACGATAACCGCGAACGATCTCCCAGATTCCAACAATTATTCACAAACCAACACACCCCTCCGTAACGAATCTCACCTGCATCTGCAGCCTCCCTCTTCCACGGCAAGCTGCTGCGAAGTAAACAAACAAATTATCTCAGCCTCGTATTCGATCTGGTTTTCTTTTCTGTTTCAGCTTCATTTTGAACACTTCGAGAGGTGCAGAGATGATGGAATTCGCGGCACATCAGTTGCAGAAGATTAAATTGGGGGTGCATATTGGGCAATCGGCGTTGATAGTGGTAGCATGGATTCTAGAGATTCTGGTGTTTAGGTCGTCGGCGAAAATTGATGGGAGACCTGGATGGTTTTTTGGCTTGGTACGCAGCACCATCTTCTGGGAGAAGTAGATTTGCAAGTATGCTAACCGTAGCTTTTTGTGTAGTGCTTTCTCACGATACCTGCCCTCATATACCTTACCATGACACCCAGGTTTCCAAGGACCCGTAAATTCGCAAATCCTTACGCACTCGCATCGGTGGATGGCCTCTTCTGTTTGCTGTGGTTGACGGCTTTTGCTGCCCAGGCTAGCTTTAACTCCAGCGGCAAATGCAATGACGGCTGCGGGAGGAGTAAGGCAGTCGTAGGCTTTGGTGTTTTCATCTGGTTCGTGTTTTCCTATCACTTTGTGTAATGAATCAGTGCAGGGAGCTAATATTCCGTGAATAGGTTACTTTGGGCTTTAACTACTTTCATGTCCCTCTACGGGGTTGTCTACTACAAACGGGAAGGATATCTGCCAGGAGCTTCCAGGGCACCAAATAACGCGAACCAAATCGACCCTGACAAAGATGCATTTTCAACGGCACCCCACGACGAGTACGCACCGGTCCATAATGTTGATGATCACGATGCCGTTCATGAAGCGCATGATACCTCGATTCCAAGTTACGGCGGACCTCTGTCAAACCCACATTTCGGCGACAACTCGAGCAGCCCCTACGGTGGTGGTGTAGGATACGTGCCTCCTACGGTCCACGATGATAATACGAGCTATTTGGGCTACTCCGGCGAATCAACAGCACCAGCATATTCAAGTCAGCCGCCAAGTGTGGTAGGATACTCTGGTCAGTCAGGTTCGGTAGGCAGTGCGGCTGGTAGAGCTCAATTTCCACATGCAAGCTACAATTGATGTAAAATAACGACTGGAGATATGGGGAATGTTTTGATATGGTTGAAGGGAAAGCATGGGAAAAGAAATTATCTAGGAGTTCATTGTCACGGAGTTTTCTACTTATCGATACCATAGATACGAATTTCACAAAATGCAAATATTCCTAAAGCGCGCTTATGCCGTCACCGGAGGTACTGGAAAAAACCTATGTGTCGAAGGAATGATAATGCGGGCGGCTCTTCCCAGCCAGGAGGACTATGCCGAAGGAAATACGACCAGGTGCTTCTTGTATTGGTCTGACGGAGGACAGGAACATTCAGAGTTTTACGCCTACAGGAACCACGGCAGGAGTTACTACCCCCGATATCTTCCGTGCATTTCTGTCGACTGCCTACTACAGTTTTGCTCAAAATTCGACAATAATACCTCAAGCCTGATATCAGTTATCGCTTAACCTCCAAATTTTGCCGGATCGCAGCGTTTATCTTCACAGCCTCTCGTCCTCGGACCGAAATACCCTGATATTCACATGAAATGGATCTCCCCAAATGCTGCCCAATGAATGGGCCAATACAGGTACGAAACTGTGTGCTCCATTCTCCCGTTCAGACTAATCAGGATGCCTGCTTTGCGCACATGCCACTACGAGGCTCTTGAAGCTTGTGATGGCCATATTTTGATCCTCAAAACTTGTGGCTCATATTGGAATACTTCCGGTTTGTTTTCATAGTGGTTCCGGCCGATGAACAGCATGCTGTGTTCGACTCGATATGTTTTGTTTTGATTCGAGATGCTCACGTACCATTAAGCGAAACCAATGGTCTCGACCCCACCATGTTGGCCAAAGGCGGGGTCAGTCAGTCGGGTTACACGAAATCATACGTGAAGAGTCCTCTCTCGGCGACAACCTTTTCTTTTCTCACACAATATTTCCTCACTATAGCACTCGGCAAATCCAGGGGTCTTCGTCTCAAATCCTATACCAAGACTTGTTTTCAATATCTTGTGTCGCTTGCCAATTGTAGCAGAACGTATTGAAGTCGTATCAGCCTTGTGAACGCGCTACCAATTTGACCGATACTTCTAAGAAAGCCACCTGCGTCGCGAAGCCGCCTTTTCAAACATCGTTCATTGACTGTTTAGTAAGAATTGCCCTCATTAGATACCAACAGTCATCTACAACAATCAAGCAAAATGGCAGATCAAAAGCAAAGAGTTCGTCATTCATGTTATTCTACGTCTCTGTCTATGTTTCCGTTCATCAGCTAACTCAATTGTAGATCACTACCCTCCTATTCGATTGTGACAATACCCTCGTTCTCTCCGAAGAGAAAGCCTTCGAAGCATGTGCTGAATTGGCCAATGAAATTCTGGAAAGCAAGGGGAAACCCGAGCGATACACAGGAGCTCAATTGATGGCAGATTTCGTCGGCCAAAACTTCCGCGGCATGATCACAAACTTGAAGAATATATACAAATATGAAATGGATGATGCGACATTGGATTCTTATGTGCAACGCGAATTGACTGCTGTCATCAGATCGTTGAAGGGGAACCCAGATGAGAGCGGCAAGCCAACTAAGGAGATTGTGCAACCTTGTGAAGGTGTTGACGCCGAGTTGAAGAAACTCGCGGACGCCAAGAAGCCCGATGGGTCGAGCAAATACTTGATGAGTGTCGTTAGCTCGAGTGCTTACCCCCGGGTCTACGTGTCTGTTGACTTGACCAATCAACTGCAATACTTCGAAGACCCAAAGCCAAAGGATGCTCCAAAAGCAGACCCAAATTCTTTACCAAAGGAGGAATCAAGAGTGCGTGTATTCTCCGCCGCGACCTCTATGAGAAAGCCATTGTCAAAACCCGATCCTGCTGTTTACATCCATGCCATGCAAAGACTTGGATTCATCACCGCCAAGAAGTCAGATATCGGGTTGGTGGAGCCTGGATCCGAGGAGCAATATGACCAAGAGTGGGCCAAATACTCATTGGATCCTAAGGAGTGCGTTGCTGTTGAAGACAGCAAGTCAGGTGCAACAGCTGCCGTTGCTGCCGGTATCCCAACGATCGGCTACACCGGTAGCTACCCCGAGGAAGAAGTTGAGGAGAAGACAAAAATTCTCTTAGATGCTGGTGTTGCTGTCATGATGAAGCACTGGTCTGAGTTTGAGAAATGTCTGGCCGAAGTTGAGGCTGGAGCTCAAAACACCAAGCCTGCAAAGAAATAAGATTTCATTGAGTCTAGATCTTGGAAGTTATAGAGATAGATGAGAAAAGAGAAAGGACAAACGATTACTACACGGCTTGGATACAAAGACATGTGGAGCTACCCCTACACTTTCTCACTAATTATTTTCTTATTCGGAGTTTCGTGCAAAAAAGTGCTTTTTCTCCGAGCCCTGCTTCTGATTCGGTGGGGAGAAGACTTGTGCTGACTGCGTGAGTGGCAGATATTCGGTAACATTACTTTATAATTATGTCGTGCTACAGTCGCTTCCACGGTCAGCGTTGCATTTACAACCAATTTTCTGCACCCAAGCCAAATATTTCCCGCCTGTGCTCACTTGATACCAGAAACTCAATGTTTTATGCTTGATTTGGACTGGTGGCATGTTCAAGTAACACCAGTTACCAGTTAAAACTTGAAAGTCTCAGTAAGATTCTCAGCTCATCTCAACGCCTCCAACAAGGTATTCGCCATGTCGCAATCTTCACCGGTAGGTGCTTGCAAATATTGTCCGATCTATAGTCTCTGCCGTCGAGGCGTCAAGTGTGTACTTATTACCCCGCCTTCTCCGCAAGTCAACAGTTTTCACAATGCAAAGCGTAGCTTTTGTTTCAGATGAACGATGATTTCTCTCTTTACAACCGTGGTTTTGTGCTTTCTTTCCGCTTCTCAATGTCTCTTTGTTAATGGCTCGCCGACAAATTCTCCAAGAGATGATGCTCGTGAGCAAGTTAAATCCGAGTATGACTATATAGTGGTTGGTGGAGGGACGGCAGGTCTCACCGTCGCTGATAGACTCACTGAAAGTGGAAGATGTAAGTAACAGCTGCATTTTTTCCTCGTGATCTAGCTAAATACTAATCGATACCTGTAGACACTGTGCTTGTGATTGAATATGGGGATTTTGGTAGCGCTGCCCTCCCGCCTATGAGAACCCTCAATAACTTAGATTCAAGACAATTCAACTTCTGTTCAGACGGTAGCAGGAGGTGCTCAAAGTTTCTTCAATACTACTCACTTATGGCAAATCCCTTCTACTCCTCAACCTGGAATGAACAACAGAACACAACTTGTTGTGCTTGGCAAAATGCTTGGCGGGTCTTCAGCTGCTAATGGAATGGGCTATTTAAGAGGTCAAATCGAAGATTATGACTCTTGGGCAAGCTTGTTTGGTAGACGATCTGATTGGGACTGGAAAGGACTGCTTCCTTATTTCAAGAAGGCAAGATTGATTATACACTGGTTTTTAATTCTGGTCGACTAATTACATATAATTAGGCAACTACATTCACACCCCCGCCACAAGCACTTGCCAATGAGTTTGATATCAAGACTGATAGAAGATTTTGGGGAAATGTTGGGACTAAGATCTATGCCACACTCCCATCATTCCAATGGCCACAACTCAGTAAGTTCATGAGTCTAAGCTTTGGTTTCTAATTGCTTACCATCTCCCAGAAACAAATTTCAGAGCATTCAGAGATATTCCAGGTGCAACCTACCCACCAGACTCTGGTTCCGGTCTTCCAGGAGTCTTTTGGTTTCCTTCATCATATGATCCCGTGACGATCACCAGATCGTTTTCACGCACTGGTCATTGGGATGGACTCAACCGCCGGAACTACCAAACGATAACTGGCTCCAGAGTTATCAAGATCACTTTCAATGGCGATCAAGCTTCTGGTGTGCAATATGTGCCCAGCTCGGCGACTACAGTGACTGCGAGCAACGTCAAGACTGTGAAAGCGAAGAAGGAAGTCATTCTAAGTGCAGGAAGTATCCATTCGCCACAGATTTTGCAAAGCAGCGGAATCGGTCCAAAGTCGATTCTCAAGGCTGCAAATATTCCTTTGAAAGTTGAGCTTCCTGGGGTCGGTCAGAACTTCCAAGATCATCTGTTCAATCCTGGTCATGCTTTTCTCTGTGAGTTCGGTTTCTCTGATCCGCCCCATATCTTCTATCTTTCAGAAATTTGTATCTAATTCAAGATAGTTGAGAACTTCACTGCCGACCCCAGTCCTGAAGATTTGAACGATCCAGCTTTTGCCGCGGCAGCTCAGCAGCAATTCGATCAAAACAAGACTGGTCCCCTTGTCGTCGCCTCTGGAAACTCTGCGGCATTCCTACCACTCTCTGTGGTAGCACCTACCACATTTGCCAGACTCGTCTCAACCTTCCAATCAGCAGACCCAGCAGCTTACCTCCCACCAAACACTCACCCAACAGTCATCGCAGGCTACAAAGCCCAACAAGCCATCCTCGCCGACGCCTTCCGCTCCAAGGGCTCCGCAACCTACAACATCCAATTCGGCGGCGGCGCCGTCGAAGGCTTCAGCGTGAATCTCCGCCCCACAAGCCGCGGAACCGTCAACGTCGACCCTCGCGACCCCCTCTTCCTCGACCCCATCGTCGACTACCGCGCCCTCTCCAACCCCACCGACCTCGCCATCCTCATCGAATTCATGCGCTTCACCCGTCGCTACATGGCCACGCCCACTCTCGCCTCCTCCGCACCCCGCGAACTCGCGCCTGGCGCAAATGTCACCAGTGATGCGGATCTAGGTGAGTTTATTCGTGGGGTCATGTGGCCGACGGTGTTCCATCCTATTGGCACGAATGCGATGGCGCCGAAATCTTTGGGGGGCGTGGTGGACACTGAGTTGAGGGTTTATGGGACGAGGGGGTTGAGGGTTGTGGATGCTAGTGTTATTCCATTGTTGCCCGGGGCGTATACGCAGCAGACTACTTATGCTATTGCTGAGAAGGTGAGTTTGATTTCTTGTGTGAGGAGGGAGAGGGCTAATGTTTGTAGGCTGCGGATTTGATTAAAGCTGCGCAATGATTTGGTGGTCGATGGATAGACCGTGACGGATAGATGGAGAAAGGCGAAAGTCTTGGTTTTGATAATTATTCCACTTGTGTTTCTAATCTTACAAAGTAACGTTGTGGAAATGGTAAACCATTTTATTTTAGATGTGTCTATGAAAACCTTGAAAAGGATTATTCTTGAAAGGATACAGTAACATTCCTCCTATGCCCTCAGAAAATAATCCACTACTCTGACATCAAAAATTTCAATCCTATAGCAGTTCATCATAAAAGTGCTTTCTTGGAAAGTAACTTTATACTTGAAATTTTCCTCCTTCATTGGGCCACAGGTAGTCACAGTTCTTGCTTTAGTCCTTCCTTAGCTATACTAGCGCGCTTTAAGAGGCTATTAACTGCTCTGTGGTTACCGTCTGAGCTTCATGTCTTTCGAATTTTGTGAAAATTTCAGGTCAGCTCTATAGTTTTTGAAAGCCTCCGCCGCCGCCTTATTTATGATTTTGCTAACGATATAAGTCAAGAGTAGTAATATTTGCCACATCAGTGTTTTGTTGAATTGACAGGATTTCCTCTAAATACGACAGTTTTAAAAAATGGAATCTTCTACTCTTTTATGAAAGGTACGTTTCATATGAATGAACAAACTGAAATATGTATTTACTTACACAGAACGAGCAAATATGACGTATTGGGCGGGATAGATCCGGGGGTTGAAACGAAGTACCCTACTCGTGGTGGGCGAAGTAAGAGAGAGTCGAAACACGATAGTTCTTCGATTAACTTGACGAAATATCATATATTTAGTAGATCCAGTTAGTAAAACATTACATATTTCGTAATTTGATTTCAATATATAACACCTCTTAAGATGTATTCGACGTTCATGGTCGTTTCATTCCATTTAAGTTTAATTGGCAAGTAACTAATATTTATTTTGTACACCACGAGGTGCCTTACTAGTATAGTAACAGATCGATCAGGATTCCTAAGCTATCATCTTTCTACGATGTCTACACAAATTTACGTTTATTGTGCTGGCAGCTGGGGTTTTATCGGTTAGGTATTATGCGTGTAAAACTGTACTAATTTAATCGCTTAATAAGTTTCCTTTTTAAAAAGGAAATGCCGACAAGTCTGTAGGTCGACATTCTGATGTCACAAGCCTCGGGGATTCTATACTGTTTAGCACTGCCGACGGATACTCACAGGTGCGAAGCCTTATTACGCATTTAACAGTCGGCGAAACGTTGGATGCCTACCGTATAGGATTCCTAATGTTACACGTCTCGGGTATTTTATATTGTTCGGTGGTACTATTAGGGAGATAAGTGTGAGTCTCACTATACATCTGTCATTTGTCGATCGTCAGAAGTCAAGTAGACTTTCTTTCTCTATTTCTCTCTTTTGTTCCTTTTCGACTAAATCAGCATTAAACGTTATAAAAGGTCACTCCAACTAGAAACCTGATAGAGGTACGTCACTTTCATTTATTGTCTTTCCAACACCGTTCGGGAGGTCACATCTGTGCCCCTGAGGCTATAATATTAAAAGTCTGACGACTAAGCAGCTGGAACAATCTCTCATACAACCACGCTTCAATAATACGGCATTATGCGAGATCTCTAGTAATTCCGATATGTACGGTTTAGGAATTCGAATCGCAATGTATTTAACTTAGTACGGCGGAATTCTGGCATCCTGGATCGCCCCGGACCAAGTCGACGGAATCGCACTATCGAATTCACTTTTCGTCGTAGCCACGTTTGTTACGTTGTTGATTCAAATTTACAAAGACAACCCTAAGCCCGTCGAGATATACATCATTCTCCTATTAACATTCGGCGTTTATTTGTACATCGTACCATTATACCTCTGGAGGTGTTTGACGTGTTGGTCTCCTAAATGGGACCCTTCCAGATACCCAAGAGTGCCAGCTCAAAAGACGTTTAGTGTCTTAAACTAGATCTTGTTAACCGCTATCGCAACATTTTAACTATAGTTCTAGACTACTAAGGTGTAGAATATAGCGACCAAGTCTTGCGAAGAGTTCGGTTTTCTTTTTAAAAAGGTAGATTTCAACTAGAAGAAGTTCGTTCTCGTAAACACATTACTATACCTCTCGCTGCTACTATACTACATAGGCTCTCTCGGGCTTATATGTTTCCTGTTCGCGAAGGGCAGACATGTAAGAAGACCCGACCCGAGACAGGCAAGAAAACCAAACTTAAGGTAAGTCAAGTAAATCAATAATAGAAAAGATATTCCTAACAATAATTGATAGCAATAAGAGAATAGTTGTCTTACAGGTTATATATACTCTTATTTGTCTTACTGTTGCAACGACAATCGTTATAGCTACCGAGCTCACTATTAAATGGAACGTTATCAGAGATGTTAACGAAATCTCTTCGCCGGGTCAGATGATTCCACTTCTTATTACAATTAGTCTCTTCGTCCGCGTTATTTACTTTGCGCTTTATCCATCAAGACTTGGGTCTCCATATTCGCCATTACCACACTAGGAGATCTACTCTATCAGGACCATATATCGCAACAGCAACTTACATGGACGGGACACTACCGAGACAGTCCGTAAGCGTCTTGACTCTAAGATGAAATGACAAATTAGGGACTTAAGTCCGTACTTTCATTTCAAAAGTTCGTTACGAGTCTTTTCGTAGGTTGTGACTATTATCGAGTTCCTGAGAGGAACTTTCGTATAAAGATCACTGGTATTATTAGCGCACCGAGCCATTGGGCAACAGCTAGAGGTAAAGTATAGCTTAATTTATTTTATATTCACGACTTCGACGAAACGTTTTGGGCAATATTGGGTATAGTACTATGGTCTGAATATTCTGTACTTACTTTCGACCTAATTTAAATTATCCTTAACACTTCACTACTGTTTTGAAGATTCTTACGACATACTAGTCATTTTCTATTTAGTTTAGCCCCCCAAAAAAGTTGATTCACAGAATCTGTAGCGAGTTGCCTCGGCGCAAATAGTAAGATTTTCTTTCACCTAGTGATAACCTGCAGACCGTTCTCTAGTTATAATAATCTCGATATCTTCTAACAATCGAGTCTATCGGGAAAAGGGTCTAAGTAGTGAGATAAATCGAGCCGTCCATTTCGAGGCGTGGTTATGTGGTGTTGCGGGAAAACAGCTTTTCCGGCTAGTCCAGCTCCAAAATCGAATCATCGTCCCTACCTTTGAATCGCATTGTCTGCCCGCAATACCACAGATAAAGCAAATACAATACATCATATCATCTGTTTCTTGTACTACGGACTACACGCAAGCAGTGACTATCTCGGCCGACTTTGGCAAAGAACAGTTTACATCCATCACAATATCTGACCCAAAGCGGGTCAAACTTTGTGTGTACTTGCGACAAATTACATTCAAGAACGTGCATAATTTTTGAGTTGGCCAGCAGACCCTCTAGCTGTTATAGCCTCGGTGCTCAGTTTAGAAATAGAACTTTACGATTCAATTGCCGAAACAAAACTCTATAGGAACATTCCACAACACCAAGACCAGAGGAACATTAAGATTGGACAGACGATTTACGAGTCTACCATAGACGTACCACTACTTCTTTCACCAGAAGTCGTCGCAGAGTTGAGGGAGGACCTCAAACGAGACTGGTTTATACAAGAAAGTGACGAATATCGACTTGAGCTCGAGCAAATCTGGTCACCTCCCAATCCACTTTACCCCGATCATAAAATGCTTCAACTCTACAGCATCAAGAATCCCCAGAAACGAGGCCATAGCATACCATACATCAATACATGAATGGAGTACCTGTTCTACAACAAAGCCACAGTATTTTACTGGACGCAGTCAGCATTCAACGAGGTCGGCCGTCATGGGCCGGTGATCCTAGGTGGTATCTGGAATGCTTGGTCCAATGCTCTGGGCAGGGAACCACAAATGCAACTTGATGAATTCTTTGCTGTTCCCGTAAGCGTTAAGGAAGAATATGCAAAGACAGTCCGCGGAATACTGCGAGCGCATGAGTCCATTTGCTCTCAGGTTCGAAAGACGATAGAAGAAAACAACAGAGCTGATGCTTTTATCAGAATGTGCAAGCCTTGGCCGGACCCAAGACACTTCAAACTACATTCGATTTGTGAAGCACTTGTAGTAGTATTCGACGAGTTCAAGTTCGTGGCCGTTGAGAAGCACGCAGACGGCCTTCGTCACTTCGACGACTTTGCCCAGAACCAGAGCATTTTATTGGTCCGAACAGGTCACGAAAATCGGCTTAGCGCACCGATTAGCTTCGAGTCTTTGAAGGATAAAGCATTACCTCTCGCGAGAAGTGAAGACATGGGAACCATTGATGTTATTCGAGTCCCTTTGCAAGTTGGCGTCCATTTTGTGGCTCACCTTCTATTGTGTGAAGAAGCCGCACTTCCAGAATCGGTCATGTCAGCACTTCCTATATCGAGGGAAGCAGACCATCCGTTCATGAAGTGGGAGAGAGAAGCGCAGGAGTATGGAGAAGAACGATTGGCGCGTGCACAGGCACAAGGCAAGATCGAACCATTTACAACAGCAGCAGCTGTGAGGGAGGTCGTGCTGCGCCACAGGTTCGACATATATCCTCAGCACTACGATGCTCCGTATCCTTTTAAGTTTTTTTGGATCTGAGATTCATAACAACCTGGCTATATTCTACCCAGGGTCTAAAGTCGTATGTGACAGACATTGCTGTAACTCACTATGTCTACCTCCAAACACTGTCCAGTAAGAGTGCCCGAGATAGAGTGGGGAGATTAGGTTTGAGAGAAACGACGGGAATACGTAAGCCATTGTGGCCATTTGTTGTTGCCAATCGAGAGAGAAATACATATTGTAAGATTATAACAGCCTAACTCTTCGATTGTCTTTCAGCTAAAGTAGCCACGAGTCAACAGCTTTAGTGCCGAATCCTTGAGGTTTAATGGGCTATCATGGCGGACTAGTACAACTCATCCATACCAAAAGAACATACTCATGCTAAGCCGTGGTGATATACTGTAGAGATGAGGCTGGATGTGTAGAATAGCTTTTTCCAGGATGCGTTTCAGGGCTTTCGGGCTACTACTTGGAAGATTTAAGTCTTTGCATCGTCAGAGTTTTGAAAATAAATCATGTTTGTGTTTTACCCTCCCAAACCGGCTTGCAAGAGCCAGGTGCGTTAATCTAAAGTTTCCTCGGCAAGGTTGTAGATAGCAGAGTGGCATCGAAAAGTGGTTTGATTTTCTCGAAATTTAGGAGCAAGCCTTGTAATAAAAGTACTTTCCGTACTTTGCAATTCGTAAACTGTTTTGGAATTTAGTTCTATTGTACTTAACATTTTAATAGTGTTTTGATGATTCTTGCGACACACTCGTTATTCTGCGTGTAAGTTTAGCTCTTACAAAAAAACGATTTATGGAATTAGTAACATGTTTTCTCGGCACAAATACTGAGATTTTACTTGACCCGTTGGCAAGCCACATTGCGTTCCTCATTTGCCAAGAGTAATTTTCGATACTCCTCATGTGGCGCTAAAGTAAAAAGCAACTATCCTCCAATCAAGTCACACTTAGATTGGACTCATTCAGCCGCACCAGTTTCAGCTCACAGGCATATCGTGGAACCTGAACTGTTTGATCCCCATATGAGTTTCCCCATATATTTTCCATAAGGCACTGAGCATGGTGCTATGATCAAGTCACAGAAGTTTTCGTAAATGGCCGACCTTCCTGAACCGCCATTAATCCCCAAGTTCCACTTGCCCGGGTCTGCAGCACCCTTAGGGGCTGTACTTAATTCCAAGAATCATATCGAATTTAGAGAGGTTGAAGTAGAGGGCGCAATTAATATTCTTGATGCTTATGACACAGAATTGCGAAGACTCGACGCGACGCCATTATTACAAGTTACGCCAACACCACTGCAAGCATACCCGGTCGATGCGCCAATCCTCAACCCGGTGTTTTTCGCAGCAGACTTGGAAGCTGGAGTGTATGATACCTCCAAGCCTACTTGCGCTCTCAACTTGATATGCTATCGTGCTCGTTCCGGTGGCTGCGAAATACGCCAAGTTCAGGTTGTCAAGCGAGATCGCTTCGAGGATGAAGAATCATTTGAGCAATCAATCAGAGATAATGCCAAACTTATACAAAGCGACCAAGAGTTCTTTTCGCAGCTTCGTCGCGTTTATCTCAAGGACATGTGCGGGTTTTGGAGACGTACTTTTGCTCTTAAAACCTTGACTGGTATAGGACTATTGGTGGTAGGCTGAGCATCCTATGAACTATTCACTGCTTTGCTGACTTAATAGTATACGCCAACAACTCACGCCAGGCCTCTTCCACTCCCAGCCATCACTCTCCAAGAAATTCTCTATGCGTATCTCAACCCTTCCGCAATTGGCTCCGGAGATCTTTGGATAGAATGGGTATTCCAACTGCGTCAAAAGGATCGCCGACATGCTCTAGAATTTATTGAAGGCTGGAATGCTTTCAGGATATGTGTAGCCGGTATCCTACCACTAGCAATCAGTACTTTACTCGGAATTATATGGAGTATGGCGACGAAGGATGTCCAAACGGCTTTTACCGTTGCAGGCTTTGTGTTGACTGGGGGAACTTGTGAGTCGCCTTGGTTTCGCTTTAATAGTAGGATGATTGTGCTAACGAGTTTAGTGATTTTAGCGTTGTTGGCGGTAGTCAGTGGAATTGATGCATCTGGGAGGACGAATACTTAGTGTTTGAAATGTTTTGGGTAGTTGAGGTAGCTTTCGCTATTTTGTTCATGTGTATTTCTAACTCAAGGATAAATTTCAAGACTTGGATCTTACCACCAACAATATCATATTTCTATTGCTGTTTCCAATACAAAAACGAGAATCCAGTGCAATACCAAGCATGGCTCGTGGGTAACATCATAAGACATCCAAAGCTTCGAAACATGTGCTTCATGTGATAGGAGCTCACTAAAACAGTATTCAGAATGATTTCTCGCAGAAATTACGAAGCACTTGGATTAACCGGGCCAGTCAATCCTCGCTTAAATATTTCCCCCTTTCAATAATCTAAGTTTGATTTCTCCTCAAATGACAACTTATTTGGGTCCCATTTATCATATCATCGAAGAAGCATCAAACAAAACTTGACGAGGTTTCTGTCTTTCCTCTTATATTTCAAAGCATTCGTCCGAAAACGCAATTGCGCGTAAGTTACTTCCTTCGGCCGAATATCATCGGATTTAAGAATTGCGGGGTTGGATGGAGTTCAGGACCCCGCGTACGTCATCCCGATGCGGTTCCTGACGTCTTCCACACTATTTGCGGATATGAACCGTATATATGGAGGGGCTTGTGAGAGAATTTGTTCAATGTTATTAACAATTTCAAAACCAAGACGAACCATTAAACATCTGATTTCGAGAATACAAACCTGTTCTGTTGTTGAAGTGTTGACCCTACAACCAATTATCAAGTTTTATCTCCTAAAAAATACAAGAATAAAATATAAAAAGCAAGATGGCTCCTAAAGGTCTAGCGATTATCATCGGGGCAGGTCCTAATACTGTATGTTTGGTTCCATCAACCTCCCGTCTTCTTCTCTTACACGTTCAGGTGATTGACATAATATTAGGGCACGGGGATTATACGTATTCTCTCCAAGAAGTATGCGGTAGCCATGTGCGCTCGAAACAAAGAGTCTCTTTCAAAAATTCAGAGCACGCTCAAAGAATCTTCACCAGAGAGTGTGATGGAAATCTTCCCAACATCCACAGACCCAGACTCACTCAAGTCCGCATTTCAAGATATCCGCACGCACCAGTCATTCAAAGACCTCAAGTTGAAACTAGCTGTCTACAGCATCAAACACTCATCGAAAAAGCCTTTCATGGAGGAAACTTACAAGGAGTTCACAACTTCCCTAACCGAGTATGTGGGCGGTGCCTTCGCTTTCGCTCAAGAATCGGCGAAATTAATGTTCGAGCACCACGGTACGGCGCCTCTATCCGAGACTCGTGAAAAGAAAGGCACTATTATTTTCACTGGAACGTTGGGAGCTATGAGATCTAATGCAGAGTATGCTGCTTATGGTGCTGGCAGAGCGGGTGTGAGACAATTGGCGCAGAGTTTAGGGAAGGAGATGAGTCCGAAGGGAATTCATGTCGTGCATACCATCGCAAATGGTGGAATTGAGGACGCAGATGGAGATGCACAGGCTACAGGAACAAAGATGAGTGCTGATTCAGTGGGAAAAACTTATCTGTGGCTGAGTGAACAGGAGCAAGATTTGTGGACTAGTGAGTTGGATATGAGACCAGCTGCTGAGAAGTATTAGATTCAATTTATGAGCTTCCGGGGGTGGTGAGGTGCACAGTGGAACAGCTCATACGGCTGACTTAAAAATGAACAGGAGTTTAAGTTCCAGGCTTTCACTGGGTACATAGAGAGCTGGGGATAAAAATGTAATATTTTTCTCTCTTATCGTTTTTCCACTTTGTAGGTTCTTTGACCTGAAGAACTTTGCATAGCTTGCACAGCTACTCAATCTAATCCAAGAGACCAGCTTCAAAGACTAGCACAAAGCAACTCCCGATCAAGAAATCCGGTAATAAGACATCCCTCCAGTCAAAATCCCCCGTTCGCCAACGACTACAACGCGTAACTTCATCGACTATAATCCCCGTTTTTCGCAACAATTCCCCGTCAACTCAAAGTTTCTGTCCTTCAACATCACTAACAGCACTCTTCGAGACCTCCAACATACTCTCAAACTCCGCATCGCCATGTCTACCCCAACCGCACTCTGTCCCAACACCAAAACATCTGCCACCAAGAACTTTCGCGGCAGTCTCAATTCTCTTCTTGGTTCCCTCACAATCGTTAGCATGAACCAATCCCAAGTAAAACTCCGTCTCCCCATGACCTTTGACTTCCATCCCCTTAAGCGGTTCAAAATATTTGACATCAACTCTGCTCTTCGGAACCGGAAGGTGAACCCAATTAATCTTCCTCTCCACAAATTTCTGAATGAGATTGTTCAACTCAACCAAAATTGCAGTGTCCTTTGGCTCCATGAAATGTTGGTGTTTGTAATCACCATAACAGAGATGAAAGCCCATTTCGACACCTTCCTTGACGAGACCAGCCATTTTCTTGAATCGCTCTCCAAGTTGTTCTTTCAAGTCATCACGATTCTTAGCGAACCATGGGGTGACTAGACCTTCTAGCATGGCAATCGCAAATGGTACGTCGAACTGAATAGCCAAATTTTCAGCCGGAAGAGCACTCTGAATAGCCCTCAGATCCTGAGCGATTTTCTCGGCATAAAGCTTCTCAACTTCCGCTTGAAATTCAGGGAGGATGCAAAATGAAGGGATCTCAAATGGCATAGGCAGTGAGACCTGAAATTTCACTCTCTCACCAATGATACCCTCGTCTCTGGCTTTCTTGAACTCCTCGTAAGAAGCCAAAGCAGCAATGGCATAGCCGGTCTCGTTCAAGATGATTGCTTTCTTGGCTCCTTGGCTACTCCAATCCACCTTTGCTTCCTCATCATTCGTCTTCTCCTCTCTCTCATGTACCCCTTGTTCCTCATACAACTCGAAGGGAGTAACAACCCAGGGACATTGAGAGAAAACAGCGAGTTGGAAGAAGATGTAGTTCTTTCTGATACCGGTCTCGCCGTCTGGGAGACGGGTCATGGATGGGAAGGACTTGGAGAGGGTGGTGAAGACGGATGATGTGGTTGGAAGCGGAACCGAACCCTAAAGAAAGCTTTTAGCTTGATGAATCACACAGGAGATGTGCTGAAGAAGAGATGAATTGACGAAAGCCGGTAGTGACCGAAGGCGTGTAGAGCAATAGTATTACTTACAGGACAATGTAGAGGTGCCGGTTTAGCAAACTTGGTCATGCTAGAGACCTGTGAGCTGTCCGCAGGAACACCATCGACTTTGAAGTCATTCTCCTCGCCTTCAACGTCAATTTCGATGTGGAGTTCGTCCAACTTCAAGTTAGTTTTCTCCTTTTCAGGAATTTCGATAACAGCGAACTTGGCCTGTCTCTTGACTCTGTTCATTGCCTCTTGGCGATCAACAAGAATGGGACCAGCCATCTTTGGTTGTTGAGTTGCCATTTTAGCTGGCTCGAAGTTGTTCTTGAGGGATTGGAATCAGAAGAAAGTCGAGGTCTGGAGGGACATATTTCCTTTAAATCCCTGAAAACTTGCTCGTCTTCGCGGCTCGCTTGGCTTTTTTTATGATAACTCCACTACAGGAATTCCCCGTAGATAAGTGTGGGTTTATCGAGCGTGATACCCAGGTGTTGAAAAATAGAATGAATTGACTTAATCCTTGCCTTGTAATTTGACTTTCGAACGTGGCGGGAAGCAAGCAATTTATACCCACTCATAATAAAACACATCCATTCAAGTACAACACCCTTCTCATGAATCTGAATGCATTGGGATCTCGTTCATGATTCAACCGCATGACGCAAATCCTATAATTTGAGGAGTAGTATGCCCCAATCACAAGAAACACTAGAACTTCCCTTATCTGCTGTTAACCCGAAGTGAATCATTTATGTTATCGGTGCAATGCTACTTGATCGCTAAGATCAGCTCAATAAGTCCCTTAGCACATGAATAGAGGGGTAAAGTAGGATTCACCTCAACTTTCCGGCTCTACCTTCCTGAAGCTTCATCTCAAGTAAGGGCTGAAATGTTCATCATCAGTTACGGGTCGTCGTTGCATCCATTCATCCCCAGACTCAAGATATTGTGTAACATGGAACCAACTTCTGTACATTGTATCGGCCGATATGTCTCAGAGCTTTCCAACAGTGTGGTTCTTTGGCGTTATGAGATCTTGGTAGACGCCCTTGGCATTGGGTTGGCTTTGGGTGGACGGCGATTTGCACATGTGTGAACTAGTAGTCTGATGGAGTTCGAGAATAATATTTTGATTTGAGTTTTCTATCACACGTAGCATCATTTAAGGAAATTCAGAGAAGTGCGGTAAATTGCTTGCACTTCAGTATTTAACTGACAAAACTTAGATGATTAACAACACTCGAAAGTTCTCAACTACCATATGGAACGCCGTAATTCTGGTTTCAAGACAGTGTTGTACTTGACAACATGCGATTCGTCTTAGTCGATTGGGCCTTTTGAGGCGTGTTGGTGGCTTGCTGCGATGGTAGTCGTTTCGACTCGCGTGACTGACGTACAGTACACCGCAAGTTTGGTGTGAAGCGGAATGAACAGATGTAACGAGTGAGTGAGGATCTGTTGAGACAGAAATGTTGGTGACTGCAAAAGGTTGATTCGAGGATTTACGACCTTCACGGATTGGTGGTAGGCAATCGCGAGTGAGGTTGGGTTCGCCGAGTTCTCAGAATGACTTGCAGTAAGCTCACTATTCTGCTCTAGTCAAGCCGGGTAACTTCCTTTTATGGATGACATTTTGTACTTAGATGTGTCTACCACACTCCAAAACCTCTCTGCATAAGTCTCGCATATTGAAAGTAAGTCTAGGGTATCTGACTTCGTGAATGATCTGCGGCCAAAACGTAGACATACTCAAATCGCTTCAAAAATGCATATTCAAATCCCGCCAACCACCAAGTATCTACTCAAGTATGCATTCTCAGACACTAACGCCATTTTCTGACTACCTTGTCACGTTTATGTTTGCGTACAGCCTGGGTATGGTTGATACATGTCAAATTTGGCCAATAAGCCAACTATCTTGGCACATTGGGTTCTAACTCTCAGTCTCATATTTGATTTACAAATGAGAATTACTAATCAATGAACCCTTCTTCCCCTGTATCAAAGTGTGTTTCATGCCTACACATTTAAATAGGCTCCCAGGACAAAACGTATGTACAGTGAGAACCCGCTCCTAGACGAAAGCCCGCCTTGTTTGCAAATTCGACGGGTTCGTAAAGAGCCTCGGGCCACAAATCTTTTCCCCCAGGAAATAAGTCCTTCCAGCAAACATCTCGGCTAGGGAAGTTGGTTTCCAGAAATACACTATCTTTCGTTTCGTCGTATCCCTCTACAGTGTCGAAACGGCTAACATTGGTAAATAAGAAAACAACATAATATCGACGACCATTGGCCTCAAGGTCATGATACAGGTCGTGCTGCTCAGGAAATTTATCTCTGAGTGATTCACCCGCCCTTAGCTCGTTCAATTGGTCCTGCTCCATCAATCCCAGTTCCGATTTGTCAATTAGATAATTGTAGGCCGCCGGGATACATGGAGGATACTGCTCCCATTTGGGGCGGGGAATACCATCAACAAGCCAGTAAAACTGCTTGGCACCTATCGTACTCGTCAACATATTAATGCTATGGACAGCATCTAGGTAGAAAGCATCCCAACCACTTTCAGTTGCCCATACTGGGTTCCATTCGATACCAACTCGTTTGAAATTCGGGAGCATTGTTGGTACCTTTGGCCACTCTACGTGGAGCTGGAAGAAGCTGTGTTTTAACGTTGTCGTAGGATGCCCCGAGGCTGTATGTAGCCTGAAGATAATGAGATCCGAAGCAGCGAATATACCAAGACCGAGCTCTTCGGCCCTTATCTGTCTTTCCGGCGGCGTAACTCCAGAGGCCTGATACTGTGACTTCCAGATGCTCAATGGACGCGGCCTACACATGGCTCCTTCGCCCCGGAAAAGCCTCCATTGTCCTCCTGGAACTGTCCTATTTAGCCAACGAAGAGTCGATCGCCTTGAAGATGTGCATGTCGAAAGAAGACTAGTGATCTGAGTGTAGGTTGAAAGTTGCCGGCAACGGCGTACATCAATTATTTCCTTTGCATTTTCATGGTCAAAGAGCAAGTCTGCCGATTCAGCTCGGCCCAAGACCGAAGGGACGATTGGATATAGATCTTCGAAATAAGGCGTCGAGAAATCACCTCTGCCCTTTTTTCCATAGACATAATTCGAATAAATCTTATGCTCTTTGGGACTATTGTCACATATACAGTAGCTTAAGCAAGAACGTTCCACGTCATTGAAATGGAATGAAACTCTATCCAGGGTTTCCCGAATGGCTTCCGTGGAACGGGGAAACCCTTCGATATCGACCCAGTGGATGCCGCCATAGGGTGGGAGAACTAATTCCCATATTGATTCTTGAAGTTCTGTAGCAAGCTCGTCGAAAATTGCCATAACTCAGTAATAATCAGACAAAATAAGATTAAACAAGTAGACACGAGTGCTTTTTGGCGTGGGATGTCAATATGGTTGTTTGTGGTAAGGAAATTCTGAATTGCTATAAAGGTGATGGTGAAAGACTCTTGGGGATTGATGAATATGAAACACTGATAGTGGGCGTAGCCGATGTTTTGGTGTCAAGTAATAAAACACATCGTGGGAGGCAGTGCAAGCTCGCTTACATCAGCCAATGGGCTGCTTTGTTTCGGGCATAGCAGAATTAATACAAGGCTGTGCAAACACCCATGGATTTTATCGGAAACCCTAGGATAGATATTAACAACACGTAAAAAAGCAACATAAAGTGTGCAGAGCAGGACGGGCCGATTCAGGTATAATAGGCGTCAACGCCACGACCATATGAGCAGCTACTAGAACTCCCCCAAAGCTAAAATTATTTAATGTTTTCTGAATGTGTTTTTTTTGTTTAATAAAATATCAAATGACCTCAAATTATTGTGATAGGGATTAAGGACGTGGCAGATAATTCAATTTCTTTTCTCATTTTTTTACAAAGTTCATTGACTCTTCCTTATTCTTAATTATTGAATGAATGAAGAGTATAATGTTGTATGTTCGGAACCTTTTTATGTCACATTATAAAATACAACAATTGTGTAGAGCAAGCAAAAGAAATTCAAAATGGACAACTTAGCTACCCAGCATTTAAACCGAAACAAACGCCATCAAATAACACGCTGTATTTGACTCAGCTAACTCCAAAAACAGAAAGAAAAAAACAAAAGGCAGTCAAGAAAATTATCCCAAAAAGATATAAAGAGAGTAGCGAGACACTGTTCAACAAGCATGACAATATCGCGTCCTACACTTTGATGGTATCTCATCTAATGAATGCACCATTTCAATTTCCCGCAATACCCCACTTCTTAACTTGCTTCTTGCCCTCAATGACTGACTATTCCTCAGCGGCCTTCTCAGCGGCCTTCTCGGCCTTGGTCTGTGCCCTGGTTTTCGTTCTATCTGGAATGGATTCTTGAAGAGGTTGATTCGTAGTGTCTTCTTCCCCACTAGAGCCCGGCAACGCTTGGAAGCCTAGCTTTGGGGACGCCTTTCCTTTGGCATCTATTTCGCAGGCATACGCAGTGATGACCTCGTCGCCCCCAGCCAATGGTAATGAAAACAGTTTCAAAGCATTTGGTACATTATCCAACAGTTTCAAATAGGGAGCATCCCAAGCGAAAGCAACGGCTACCCTGTCAAACTTTTGAAACTCCGGTTTCAACGGACTCTTCAGTTTCTCAATGTCTACCTTAAAGTCCTGCACAAAAGCACTTGGAGTCTTTGATGCCTGGACCTTGAGTTCGACAATGAGACCTCGATCATAGCCTTCGATTCCATTGGTTCCAACTTGGGGGTGGAAGACCCAATCAGCGAACATTAACTGATTTTTGGCCGAGCCAGTAAAGACACGTTGCTCGCGCTGGATGGCCTTGTTGTTAGTTGGATCAATTTTCAGCTTTCTCCGCACAAAAGTCTGAAATTCAACTTGAAACCAGCCTTCAGTACCTCCGGTGGACGTGACCACGAAAGGCAGTTTCTTCTTTTCTGACATAAGCCAATCCTTGAGCCTTTGGCCGAGGTCGAAGTCTTTGACGATTTTCTTTTTTGGTTCGAGGCCGGGCGCGTCAACTGGAGGCTTTGTTTTTTTATCCTCTGGTGTTGATGGGACCTGGGGAGGTGATACAGGGGGGGTAACTCCGCTGCCGCTTCTACTTCGGGCGCGGGCGACGAGTGAATTTTCTTGATGCAGAGGGGCAGGCGACGCCCAACAAGGAGAAAGGGCTAGAAATGTAACGAGAATAACCAACATGCGGCTAAACTTAGAAGAATAAAACATGTTGGCTGATATAAATGAATAGAAAGTAGGGCAATAACGGCTCTGAAGAGGAAAGAAATGAAGTTGTGCAGCTGCTATGCTAAAGATGTGAGGTAGAGAGATGTACTGTAGAGAAATGTACTGATGTAGATGTTAGAACTGATATGATGATAAATTAGTTTGAGACGGGACTGTACTTATATAATGTCTGTAGAGCAGAGATATCACCAAAGTATGGTCTTAGAACCATCTCTATATTCCTTCACAGTGCTGCGTCTTCGATCCCACTCCAGATGCCTTCAATCTAGGACAATTGGAAGAGAGCCATTCCTTTACTATGCCACATGCTACAGTTTACGAAGTCAGATACTCGGGGCTCAGCGTTTCCCTTCAACTGTTGTTTGAGAGCTACCAAACAACTGCAACTGCGTGACAAACAATGGGATCTTGCAACTTCCCAGTTGATCAAGCACGAAAGGAGAGGGAATTGCATACGTTATGGGCCACCACATTCGAGCAAGCCCCTTGTCATCTAGGACGAATAAAGAAACCGAGGAGCGGGATTGCAAAATTCTCAACGTTCTCACCGGATTTGCATTGGCCTACTAGTCAGTAGGCCGCAGTAGTGACGAAAATGACTGGCCTATAGCTTAGACATGCTTGATCACCAATTCCTGACTTTCCCCCCTGTTGAGAAACAGGCTGACAGCACTGGATAGAAGAATGATGAGTAATAATATTACATCACTCAAGAGATGCTGGCCGCTTTGCTCGCGCTGACTGAATGACACAAATATAATTAAAGATGAATCCGTGCAATATCACTTGTCAAAAAAAGCGGTCACAGGATTTTGAACGGTCAAAATAAAACTTTTCCAACATATTATCGTATCATCCGATCAAAAATAGATGTTGGTTCTGAGGCGCGAAGGCGAAATACGTTGGCAAGCGTTAACCGTCGCCTTGGTAGTGCCGAAAACCAACCCCAATCCTTCACTGATTAAGGAACAGGCCGGTTAAATCCTAGCAAACCAAACCAGACTAAAGGGGTATCTCTTTAAAACATACCAGAAGAGATTAAAGTGCATTGTGAAAGTGGAAGGCGGAGCACATTGTGGTGTTACCGACTGTGCGGATCTCAATGACCATGCATCAATCGTATTTAAGAGCAAACCAACAGTAACAACGTTTTTTTAGCGACAGGAAACACTATGTAAGGACTCTCAGTCAGAAACGTAGAGTTGCAGATCAAAAAATAATTTTGCTGAAGACTGTGGGCTCTAGCAATTTTGCAATGTCCAGCCCTGGACAACAACAAAAAGAAATTCATCCGAGAGCTGGCATGTATCGAAGGAGTCGCCAACATTTTTGATCAAGGAGAGGATTCAACGGCCGGATTCAATATCGCACAGAGCTGTCGACGAAAATTGAAGGAAGGGTATTAGTTGTTCCAAGAAGTTTGACCGACAAGGAAGGTGCGAGTCTATGGGCGACAACACAACACCCTTTGCCCTTTATGCCAACAGATGGGTGTGGCTTCCCTTCTGTTGATCTACAATCATGGTACAAAATCTGTCGGGAAAGTCTAGAGAACAGCGCGTAGCAAAATTTAAGCGAGAATTCAGGAGTTCTACTCGGCGTAGTTGTTATGGGCTGAAACTGGACCGATAGGATCCTAGCGCCACCCCGAGTATGTATGCGACGCTGCATTTCACAAGCTATTTGAAAATTTCTGGAAAGAAGTGGTGTGTTACGTAACTGACATTAGGTATTGGGTTCTTGAAACAATGGATGTTTACATTTCTACTGGGTGAGATAATGATTCGCGACTTGGAGGTACTTGGTTCAAAATTCCTCGTTGATTTTGAGAATAACAGTTACGCTGTTCTCATTATACAGAATCCGTATTTTGACACTTCTATCTACAAATCGGGCGTTTTGCTCAAGAATAAGGACGGTGACATGAATAGATGCCCTGAGCAAGTAATCCACGAGACCACGAAGAGTTCTTCTGGTTGATATATATTCAGGCTCGTATGAGGATCGGTAGGAAAATTATAAACGACTAACTATAACTTTTCGAATAACCTGAAAGAAGTCCCTCATGCGCGCGGTTCCAAGCATGTTCATGCGCTACACCAAGTGACTGGGCAGGGAGATTATCTGTGGACTCATGCTCGAAAACTTCCAAAGGTGTTCGCACTTCAGTTGAAAGCTACACTTCAGTTGTAAGCTATTGCATAAAACAGTCAAAAGAAACTATACTTCGTGTAATCTATTCTTGGGAAGTTGAATTGCTCAAATAAGTCAGAGACCCAAGCCGGACTACCTATGCTGAGCTCATCTGAAATCCTTTGCAACAAAGGGATAAGTCTACCTTTATACGGCCAATATTATGTTAGCTTCAAATGAAAGATCTACCACGACAGAGTCAGAGTGTGAATAAACTCCATCCCCAGCATTTGTGGTGCTGCCAAAGCGTTCATCTTGGAAACCTGCGGATAGGCATTTACAAGCGAGAGCTCAGAAAAATTATTTGGCCACGCATTTATGAATATTCTCGATGTAGTGTATGATGTGGGAGCATAGAAGGAGAAACTGGCTAGGTTTAATCATTACCAAATAAAGTATCACCTTTCAACATGTGCAACTTTCCTTCGTCGCAAAAAGTGTCTTAACGCTAAAAGTCAATCCTTGATCCTCCATTTCTTGCAGAACAGGCTTACGGAACTCTGAAAGGCAAAATAGGACTGTTTTCACAGCGTATCAAACAACACGAGCAAAAAATAGATGTTGGTGTTGGAGGTCGGGGGCGGTGCACATAGTTGTGTTACCGCACGTGCCGATACCAACAATCACCAAGACATCGTCTTGAAGAACCAACATGCTGCAGTTGTTTTTCTAATGAAGGGTTAAAAATAGACACAACCCGAGAAACATAAGGAGAGAGCACAAACTAGATATGTGGAAGACGGTAGGGTGGTCCAGAACCACTTACAGCGTCGCCAATTTTGCACTGGCGAGACCAACAAAAAGCAAATGCACCTAAGCGGGGAACGCCCTCAATACTGATTATGAAAGGTAAATTAGATGACGACATCCAAAAAATATAGGATCTTCGGAAAATGTTGGAAAGGTTTAGGGACTCACCAATCCCAGAGGTCTGAGTAAAGTGCTGATGTTTGCGGGTAGTATTTTTTAAGCGAGATTTCAGGGGGCGTACTCGGCGTAGTCGTGATACGCTGACTCCGGAAAGAGGTAGGCTCGTGATGCCACCCCGAGTACGCGAATCTGGCATTCAAAGGCCATTTGGAAGTACTTGAAGAGATGCGGCGTACTTTACTTGACTTTGATTATTTATTGATCTCTTTAATGGATAAGCTTTTAAATCTGCAGCTACGAAGCGTTCACTGCTTCGTCGCTTACCAGTCTCGTAGGGAGTACGATTTGCGTGAAGATTATAACTCTAAATATACAGACGATAGAATTGTTTGTGTGGCTTCCACATTTACACTTCTCGAACTCTCCAGGTATCAAGTTGACACAATAATCGACCAGAGTTGGACAAGAAACGATAATGCTCATCACATCCAAGGTCTCAACCATGAAAAAATCTAGCATGAGACCATAATGAGTTCTTCAAGGCGGCCGAACTAAGGAAAATGTAAGTCGCCAGCTCGACAGCGAGAAAGAGGAGAATAGTCATTGCAAGGATGTTTTAGCATCGTGGAAGCATCAGAGAAACAGTCCTAAAAGTTGATCTTAGCCCATGTTCTTCACTGACGAATAAAAGGCCCGATTTGCGCTGCTGCTAGTTCACCAAGGATATTGTAAATCGTGCTTCATTGGCATATTGTACTGCGACAATCGGCTGGTATCCTAAGAATGCCTTGCTTCTTCAAGTATAAGCTTTGACTGAGTCCTACAGAAAGAGAAAATCCGTGAACGTATAGATTAAGAAAATGATCATTTAGTTCCGATCGAGCATATTCAACAGAAAACAAGAATTGCCTTTCCGAACGAAACCAGACGCCAAGTTCCTTAAAGTCCTAGATCATTTATTCAAGCACTTTCAAAGTTTATTAATACTCAAGAGAGACAAATAAGGGGCAGTGTCGGTAGTTGTTTCGCAAACTTCAAGCTCAACTTCCCAAGTCAGATCAAACGACTTTTCGAGTCAGATCAAACCCACTGCTAAGTACAGTAACTTATGCGTACGATACCAGAGTTTAAACTGGCGCAGCTGGAGTATCAACTTGAAACACGAAATGGGCGGCTGTGGGATCGTGGCTGTGGGGTCGTGTTACCAAGAAAACATGGCCATCTACACATCCGAACAACTGAGGCAAGCCAAACTGAAGTAAGTGCACGCAAAGCGTATGGCTTTGAAATCTGGAAAGAGATGTTCTGTTAAAACTTCATTGAGTTCAGAGTACGAAAGGCATATCCCGTGGTAAAATGATCCTGAGAATAGACACAACATAAGGTAGTGGCTTCGGGGCCGGACTCACTGGCTCCAAGGAATGTGCCTACGCATCAGAGCAATTGATAAGTCGGTCTCGACAAGAAGTTGCACAAGAATCCTTTGGAAACCCCTAATTTAAGTTACGAAGATCAAGACCCAATAATATCGTAACTTTCCCCAGCGCTGGAAAAAGCATGGCTTGGTAGAGTTTCAAGTGCGATCAATATGTAGATATCCTCCTAATATCACAGGTTCGTGTTTGGAGATGCGGTCTCTAGTTCCACATCAACCCAAGAAAAACTAGACTTCAGAACACTTGGTTCTAGGCTTACTAAAAGTTATCATAGCCAACGACATTGTCCAGCTTGTGGCCATTGACCTACTTCCAAAACATCGACAATAGCAAAAAGCTATCTTACCAATTAAGTTGTTGATTGTTTTGAGCTTCAAGAATTCTCATGGTGTCTGGACATGATGCCTGGAAACTGCAGTGTCTATCCAGCTTTAAAGGCAAATCCTGACATATCTGGGATTGGTGTAAGTCCTTTAACTCTACAATAATATGATAGATCTTAATTTTGACTTCTAGGTCATCGCAGCGTTTTCTATGTCGGTTTGTTTGACTTTCTTGTGCTGCATAGCACATTCAACCCTCTCGCGCGGCGTCGTTACATTCAAAAAAGAGCGTTGGGTATCCGGTCTTCGTGGAGCAATTATCGGCTTCAGCGACCAACAATTGGCTACTGGCTTCTCCGTTATAATTGCTGGTTATTCGCAGTTAGGAAATGGCATATCAGTATACCACTGGATAATGATGTGCAACCTGGCTTGGTTTTCCTCAATGACCCACTTGATTACTCTGACATGCTTAAAGTCAGAAATCAGGTCTCAGCATGCTTCAAGATGGATAAGGATATTTTTGATGGGTATCCTGAACGTTTTGCTAATTGTGTCGATTGTTCCCACCGGATACCTGTATGGCGGTCCATTCGTTCCCAACAATCTCCCTGCGAGATGTCTCTTCCAAAAAGTTACTGGTTGGAGAAATGGGAACAAGTACTCTAACGGAGCAATCAAACCCCATTTTAACGCTCCTTACATTTTGATATCCACTCTCATTCTGGGATTCGGATACCTCTCTCGGTCTTGGGCGTTGATACGTGGCGAAACAAATCTCATTCACGGATTGCTCAGAGTACCGCGCGATCAACCCTGGAGTTACTTCGAGCACAGTATCGCGCAGAATCTGACGCAATTGTTACTACCTGGAGTTTCCTGTACTATCAAGCGCTACGTTGTTCACACCAAACTGTCGGTTTTGCGGTCCTTATATGCTTCAATTATTGCTTGTTGCGAGATCACCAATTCCATAACTTGGGAAGTAAGTTCAATGTAACTGTGTTGCTGGATGGTACGCTCGGGATGATAAGAGAATAACTTTGACAGTTTACGTGGCTTGCTTTCGCGGTCACTTGGGGCCTTATTCGAATATTTCGCTTCCATGCCTTCGGTATCAGGGTTTGGTATCTTTCATATAATAACGCAATCGCGGAAACGGCGGAAGAATATACCTGGGGTTTTGGCCAAGTTGTACCTATTGTTCTTTTAGGTTTGCCGGTGGCTGGCTTTTTTGGTAATTATCTACTCGCACCTAAACCGTTTGCAATAGCACACAATGTCCTAATCCTGAAATAGGCGGTTACGCAAACACTAAGCTTATCAAAAGTATTGTGAAAGAGGAGGACACCACAAATTCCATTGAGGAGGATGCAACTCGAATGGAACCGTTTAGCATATCTCAGGGATTTGAAGACGTCGTAGGTATCGAGGAAGTTCAAAGACGCCTAACAAACATAGACCCAGAGTCATCCCAGATGCCCGACCCTCCATCCATGGCGGAACAATGTAGGCCGTGGAAAGAAAGTTTTCAAGCTGAGCTAGCATACAAGTATATACGTGGCCTAATATATACTCTTGCATGTGCTTTAGGGGTGGATTTGCTCCTGACATACCCTGCCCAACTGGTCAGCTCAATAGAACGGCTCGCACGTCCCGAGGGCCTTCGCGCGACTCTACAGTCCTATTTCTTGTGGATCGCGGCTGATTTTGTCATCTTGCTGCTAGCAAGTTTCTGTTTTGTTTTGAATATGTCCTCTTCCCGTTATAAACTTCGCGCTCGATTTGCACATCTTGTATATTTCTCGATGGATGTTATTTTCGTAGGAATGTGTGTTGGGATTTACATAGCAGTTCTCTTTGGTTATATTCCTTAAAGCATGGTGCAACATAAGCGATATTAGCACGTCAAATAAACCTTAGCAAGTAAGAGGCAGCCAGTCTGTTAGATGTGGACACCAAGTATCAGAACTTGTGTAGTTTTTAGCACCCACAACCGGACCAGACCTCAAAGATCAACGACACATCAGACAGAAAAATCAACCAGCGTTTCATAAACAAGTCGAAATTGGACCTACAAGTGCAGTCGACTGTGAAATTGCTATGAAGACGAACTCTTCCCCTGACTCGACTTCCCCAATTCCTCCACCGCTCTCCCAATCAACGCCTGACTCTTTTCACTCATATCAATGTTGGCCGCCAACTCAATCCCCTCCTTACTCATCTTCCTCAAAGACTTGACCAGTATATCCACCACCTTCCCATCATCATGTTCCCCCTTGAACGCCTCAAACTGGTCGTCCAAAAACACCAAACAAGCCACATCCTCAAGTATCTGCGTTTCTTCATTCTCCTTCAAATCCTCTTTCCGTATCAACCGCGCAACCTCCTCCGCCTCCTCCCTCGTGAAATTACAGCCTATACATATCGCCGCCGCGAGATCCGCTTGTCGTTTCTTCAGGAATGTGCGCCATTTGAAGTAGCCGACTTTGCCCAGCGGATAGCTATCGCGAGGGATCTCCCAGCGACGGAAATGCTGCGCGCGGATTGCGACTTTGAGGATTGGGGAGGCGTTGGGACAGCGAAGAGTGAGGTATTTGGTCATTTGTTGCGCGTAGAAGAGTTCGTAGGGTATATCTTCGCCGTTTACGATTTTGATTGTGGGGTCTTGGGCGTGGGCTTCATCGATTAAGGAGATTGCTGCTTCGTAGTTTTCTGCTGCCATTGTGGTAGATGGAGTGAGAATAGTTCTATAGTTGAGAATTATGATAATCAATAATATATGTATACGTCTCTTTATAAGTCAAACGCGAAATTCGTGTAGCTTGAAATGCACTTCTTTCCGTGGAGATAGCTTCATGGTAAGATAGCTGGGGGTGTGAATATAGCTGGGGTGTGAATATAGCTGGGGTGTGAATATAGCTGGGGGTGAGAACATCAATTGACACCCCGCAATCTTTGTGGAAACGCAGATCAGTTATTACCGACACTCCCTTAAGCAAGTATGACTCGACCTTGCCCGACCTTTAAACAGTCACTTCCAAATCTCCTTTAATTTCATTTCTTCTTCTTCATTGCCATTTTACAAACTCGTACATGTCAAAGCAACTCGAAGCAAATATAGTCAACCTTCCTACAGAACTCAGTCAAGAGATATTCTCTTTAACGCTGGCCGCAATTGACATTCGTCATGGTGTTAGATTGAGATATGTCAACAGTACGTCCAATTCAAGAATCAAGCTTTACAATGAGCTAACAAATCCTTCAGAATTCTTCCGAGATGCCGTTGACAATGCTATGTGTAAAGAGAAATTCTTTGTTCGACTCACACGGCGTAGACGGGTAAGGCCACCTCGTGCTCTGAAGTCGGAATATCTGTTGCCAAGATTGAATCGCGAGAATCGAACAACGGTTCCTTCCAGACTCATTCATGACACTCTTGATCTGATTGTCGATATTCAAGAGAATCATGTTTCTTCTGATACACAGGCCCAATTTGATCAACACATTTACTTGGAAGCCTTGTCCAAGTGGTTTGTGGATCAGCTTCAAGTGGAGGTTTTACTATATTTTATAAAACCATCTCGAAAGCCAAGGCTTCACTCTGTTATCCTCGCAGATTGGGCTCAAGACAAAATACTGGGCGAATGGACGGATGATCAAAAGAACCTGGCTGCTTTAGTCGCAGCTGCATCTACTGGAGATCTACAGATGATGAAATATCTGATTGAAAGTACCACCTTTTCAAACCCAAGTCAATGTTTCGGTTGTCCCTTGACAACTGCTATCAGAAAGAGCCAGACTGCTTCGGTAAAGTTATTGGTTGATTCGGTCGATCTACATTGTGTTTTCAACTTCGAATCTGCGATCCTTCACGCTTGTCACATCGGCGATCAACCAACCACAGAACTACTCTTGAACCTCACCAACTCATCAACAACATACATCTCAGCTCTCCACACAGCAGCCTTCAAAGGCTGCATCACCGGTCGTCGCCCAGAACTCTTCACCCACCTTCTCACCACCATCTTTCACACCACAACGCCCTTCACCAAATCCCTCTTCCACGCCGCCGCCCGCTCCAACTTCCACCCCTTCATCCCCCTCTCCCTCGCCTCAGGATTCGACATAAACATCAACTTCCGCTCCGGCTACACCCGCCACCCAGATGTCATCCGCTGTGCCTCCCGCCACGGCTCTACCGACTTCCTCTCCCTCCTCCTTACCTCCGGCATTCGCCGTGGTTTCCGTGACGACTGCGACTTCCTCTCCCGCGCCCTCTGCGTAGCCGCTGAATTCGGTCAAGACAAAATCATCCCCATTCTCCTCGACGCTGGGGCTGATATAAACTACCACACCGAAACGCACTACGTCGGCCACCCCTCTTTATCCGTAACCCAATACACGCCCCTCGAAGCCGCGTGTCTCAAAGTCGAGCTCTCCACCGCACGTCTCCTTCTCGCTCGTGGGGCAGACGTTAATGCCCATAAAAGGGGAAACCAGATTTTGAGCGACGTGTGTAATAAAGGGGAGCTGGAGATTGTGAGGGCGTTGCTTGAGGCGGGGGTGAGTCCCGATCCGCCGTTCCCGCTTCCGAAGAGGAGGTGGCCCAGGGCGTATATGCCGTTGTTACGTGCGCTTGCTGGGCGACATAACATGGTTGCGAACTTGTTGTTAGAGTTTGGGGCGTTGGATTTGAGACCGAGGGTTTTTGGGGAGGGGAGTAAGGAGGTGAGGGCTTTGGAGTGATGTTGGGTTGATGATCACATTCTTTTGAACCTTGCGGAACTTTTGCACTTTCTGTATTTCATTACGCACCAAGATATCACGCTCATTAGCATTCCTTAATATACTTATCAATCTCAAAACCATATCCTTTCCACCTCCTAGATGCACCTTTCCGCTCCGGCCTCGAAGTAGTTATTCAAGCTTTTTAGCGTTGAATTCTATCACGAAAAGTGGTAATTTTAGCCACATTCAGATATCTGAATGATAGAGCAGCTCCGAAAATCCACTTATTCGCATCGATATAGAGATTGCCACATTATTTGCTCCACAACCAGAGGCCTTGGCGGAAAGTTACGCAAGGGATAAGCACATGTATCTCAAATTCCCAACATTACATCTTCTCAAGCAACTACCTCCCTTTCACCTCCCCGTTTCGCATTAAACACATTTCCAGACCCTTCGCACAGTAAAATATAACGGACCCACCCATTTAACAATATTCCTTAACTAAACCAAAAATCCCCTTCTACAACAACCAAGCTACATTAAAACCATAATCCCTCATCCTACTCCCCTTAGGAGAGATATAATAACCCCCCTTATCCCCTCCCCATTTCGTCAAATACACTTCCAAACCCTCAGTACAAACGGATCCACCCAATCAAACAATATTCCTCAACTCACCTAAAGATCTAGTTATTCTACAACTAATCTTCAAACAAACAGACAGCGAAAACGCAAATCTTCCTTCCTCCTCCGATACAAAAATAACGCGCTCTTTATAAGGTAAAGAGAATTCGGTTCTAAAGGGGTTATATAAGTGTTTGTTCTGGAAGAGATTTGTTCTAGGGAGGGGTTTCTAGTATTTTTTTTTTTTTTGAGGGATGGAAATGGGTGTGGCTGGTGTTTTGGTGGATAGATGGGAGGATGGGTTGGTGATGTGGGTTGTAAGTTTAGAGGGGGGGTAGGGGTATAATAGTCGGTTCTAGGTAGACCGACTGTTACTTAAAGAAACAGGCGTGGGATTCTATGCTACTTGAGGCCTAGGATCGTTTCTCTATCTTATTATCTCTCTGTTGTTACCACCAAACTCATCCTACAACTCTCGTCCCCAGCCCTCTTTAAAATCATCACTAACCCCATCCTAACCTAAAAAATCCATATCTCCCTCCGAAGCACTAACACTACAATTAACGAGTACTTAGTCACATTAACCACTCTAATCAACTCCCCACACACAATAAACCTAAAATCTAATTTATACTTCCCAACTAATCCTTCTACTACTCCCATCCTTCCGCTACCCTAAACTCTCCATACACAACCCCAGCTATCCCTCCCCACCTCCCCCAAAATCCAAGCCCCAAGAATTCCTCAAACCAGGCGAGAGACTTCCTATAGATCTCCGAGACAAGGATTTATAAATGGTGAGTTGTTGTGATGAAGTATGTAAGGTAAAGTGTCAGTTGATTAATAAGAGAAGGATTGCAGAAATAATGTCTATCATATAAAGATTTCGGAACCACCACTCCCCCATCCTAACCCCTCCCATCCCTCCTCCCAAGTCAACAAACCCACAAACCCAACCCCAATCCCTAGCACTCTCGAGTCTCAACCCAGCCCCGCGATGATCCCATCTCCACGCAAAAAGTTGTGTTCTCTCATCCCAACCCTCCCCTCTTCTAAACTCCTGCACGTAAGAACCAAAACCCCCTTCCCATCCCATAAAACACACCCCATCCCATCCCAGCATAAACAGCCAGCGAATTCCTCACCCACAATACCTACATCTACCCAAATGATTCATAATTACATACACACTTTTCCACCCTCAAACCCTTGGATAGACGCTACTTCTTCCTTTACGCCTGTTTCTTAAAAGTATGGAAGTGAATTCTATATACCTAAACACCCCAGTGTTCCGCATCGGGAATGGTATACCAAGGTACCTACCTTTTTCAATCGTCTTTAGTACCTACCTAGGCCTAAAGAAATTGGTAAGGTACTATACCCCAGTATATCTGGCCGGGTTTCGGGTTGCCTTGATTATATAATATACTATGGTAATATATAAGTTGTTACAGTGCTACACATGGACGCGCTACGCGAATCTATATTCCAGCGACCGGATATAGTTTTTCTATACCGGGACCCTACCACGGGCCTGTCAAGTCAAGACCGGTGCGGAGTCGGCCTAAATAAATCCAGGTATCCGGTATAGTACCCTAGTACCCGACTTTTTTTCGGGTACTATACCGTAGTACCTTATAAAAGGTAAGGTACTAACCTTTTTATACTCTAGGTATATACCATGGTTACCGGATGCGGAACACTGAAACACCTCTATCTCATATACCTAAACACCCCCACCCAAACAAACCTACATATACCCCAAACACATACCCCAAACACCCCCACCCAAACAAACCTACACATACCCCAAACACATACGCCAAACACCAATCACCAATCACCAACAAGATCCCTTCTCAACTTACCTACACACCTACCTACCTACCTACCCACCCACCCACACACCCAACATTTCGCACTTTCAAACCTTGAATAAACGACTAATACCACTCTCTATACTCTTTTCAAACCACGACGTGATATATTATAGCGATCAGCGAAAAAGTAACCAGCGAAAAAGAAAGAAAAGGAAGAAAGGTTTAGAGAGATTTATATACCACACAACCCCAAAACCCTCCTACAAAATCCCACCATCTCACCATCTATCACCTACAATCCAATCCAATAATCCAATCCTATGTATCCAACTGCCTCACCGAACGAAAAATGTAGGGAATGGAAAACTTCTAACTTCCCTGATTTATACTTATTACCCTTCACCCCTTCACCCCTTCACCCCTTCACCAACCCACCCCACCCCCCCACTATCCACATACCTCCCAAAAGTGCGAATATCGTCTTCGTCACTTAGCCAGCCAGCTAGCTACGTTCACAGGGTTGAATTTCTAAGAAAAGAGAAGAGGAAAAGAAAAGGAGGGAGATAAAGGGGTAAGGCTACGATATTCCATTAACTAAAACCAAGACTGACACCCAACTAGGAAATTTATATACGGTATATACTCCATGCGAACCAAAAAACAAAGGTACCAAATCTCATGCTGTCGGTTCCATCATATCATCCAACCATCCATCCCACCCAACAAACCCACCCCACCATACCCTCCCCTCTGACCACCCTCACAACCCCAACTCCACCTTCATAACCTCATCAATCCCCTCCTTAATCCCCTTCGTCCTCACCTCATCCAGCCTCTTCAACGGGCGCCTCGGGAACCCGCCATAGCCGTAATAACTCTGAATCGCGCTCTTGGTCCCCGCAATCGCCGCTTTCGTCAGCACCCAATCCCCCTTGCTCAGCACCTTCTGCAGGGCAAACGCCTCGTCCCTCTTGCCCTCGGTATACAGATTCCAGATCTTGACACACGTTTTGGGCATGACGTTTGCGCCGCCTGCGATGATCCCCGAGCCGCCAGAGATGAGGGTCTGCGCGGTGAAATCGCACATCCCGCCGAATGCCATGTAGCCGGAGCCTTCTGAGAATGGGGTTTTGGCGTCGGTGGCGAGGGCGACACGGGTGAGTTTGCCGGTGTTGCCGCATGTGAATTTGGTGCCGATGATGTTGGGGTGTTTGGCGAGACGGATGAGGAGGTCGGAGTCCATGTCGATACCGGCGACGGCACCAGGGTAGTTGTAGAGGATGAGAGGAAGGACGGCTTCATCTGCGACTTGGGTGAAGTAGTTGTAGACGGAATCTTCGTCCATGAGGCCGCGGAAGTAACTTGGGGGGAGGAGAAGGACGTAATCACCACCTGCTTTGGCGGATTCGGCGATCAAAGCGATGGTACCTCGGACGGAACCTTCAGTTGCACCTACGATGATGGGAACTTGGGTGAAACCAGCTGAGTCGAGTGCTTCGCGGGTTGCTCGTGTGACGGCGGTTTTCTCGGAGGGGGAGAGGTGGACGGCTTCACCATTTGAACCCATGGTGACGAGACCAACGAGACCGGCTTCAGCGAGACGGATGGCATGTTTTTTGATAATTGGGATGTCGAGGTCTTCATTTTCGGGTTGGAAGAAGGTCATGGTTGGGGCGTAGATACCGGGGAGGAGAGGACGACGGGTTGAATGGCCGTTGGTGCCATTGCCGTTAGAGCTGCCATTGGAACCGTTTGCGTCTCCCATTTTGAGAACGATTGTGTTTGTGTATTTTAGGGGGAAGATTTCTCTGGAAAGGGAGTCTTTTGGAGGAGTCTTTTGAAGGAGTCTTTTGAAAGAGCACTTCTTCGAAGAAGAGCGAGATATGTAAAAAGAAAATAGTAATCAACAAGAAAGCAAGCCGAGAACGGAAGGTAAGAACGTGCAAGCAATCTAGAGAAAATGCAGAAAAAACATCACCTGGGACCATGGGGGGTCATGATCAATATAAATGGACAAATGGTCAACCCTGCAGAAAGGAAAAGGCGAATTGTATTCCAACTATACTTCTGTTGTCTCTGTTTGGTGGGGCTTGGACCGTAGGAATTGTCTCCGAGTAGCTGCTTTCACGCGACGCCACGGCTTTTCCTGCTTGTTACGTACCAGAAAATCGGGTGAGGTCCGGCATGAGTGGATGGCGTAGACCGAGTACTAGTGTTAGTCAGAACCACTTTGTCTAATGGAGTTGTACCTGCAGATGGCGTTTAGTAAGTGAGAATATTGAGTTCTGCCAACCTCTCTTCCACCCTCAGCGGAGATGTTTTTCTCGATAATTGAGATGTGGTATTCGAATTGATGCATCGTTGAAGATTGGTACGGTAACATTTGATTGCCAATTCTGTATATCTGCTTCGAATTATTGCGTTTGGCGCGTTTGGTGGAGTTGTGGTGTCGTTGGTAGAAGTTGGGGGTGTAATAAAACGTTGTTTGTAGACGGAAATATATCTTCCACCAACCACCGCACATACAATGATCATAAGATCAGCCTCCCAAACGTGGGGTGTCAACTCCACCACCACGGATCCAGCGAGGGGCAGACGACCCAAGTCCAGGTTCAGCCTGTAATCTGGAAGCTGGAGATGCGGGGTGGAGGGGTTTACCTGGTCTGAGTTTGGGAGGCTGTGAAAGAGATGTGTTGTGCTCATGATCAGCAATGCGGGAGCACAAGATGTCAATATATGATGGTCCAAGGTGTAAAATCGTGGTATCAGATCTATGTGAATAGGCTGAAGAGGACTTGAGAGGTATGCAGTAAACATTCAATCCTCCCAGGGGATTGTTGGTAAGGAGAAGGAGAGGACGAAAATGCGGACAATGTGGGGTGCACAACAGATCAGAGAGGCTCATGCGGTATTTTGGGTCATTGCATCTCCGCTAATTAAACATACCGCATTCGAGTTGCCGGATAAGAGAGAGGAATAAGTTGGATATTGCAATTGATGTACCAAGAGTTGGTTCTGGTAGGTGAGCCGCACTTGAGGATATGTGTTGAAAATATGATTGCGGCATGAGTGAGGAAAGAAATTCTCACTCGGGAAAGGAGAAAGCCACGGTCCTCTCACGTGCCCATGTCGCACAAGAATATATAAAAATAGGTATAGATAACGTATAAATTGGTAAACAGTATACCCAGGTACCAAAGTATGAGTATGTTACACATCAAATTACGTGTCAAAATTACAAAAATACAACTGCAAAACATCCCTGCAATACCGTCAAAACGCGCCATCCGGTAAATCCTGGGCCTCGATCCACCTCCGTCGGAATATTTCCCAGCGAGGGGCAATCGCTGGGCAATCGCTGGGCAAAACCTGGGCGACCCTGGCAACGCGACATCATGAGGGGTGGGAGGCTCGGATAATGAGGGGCAGACGGCTGGGGGTGATGAACATATTTGTCCGTCTCTTGCCGTCCAAGCAGAGATGGGAACGACGGCAACAATTTCTCCTGCATCTTGAGGATAGGACTGGGCGTGGTTCTGACATATTCATTAAGTTGTCCTTCTTTGATTGATATTTCTGATTGAGTTGTGATCAATTGACTGGTGAGAAGAGCAAACGCGTTGTTTCGCCAAAATTTACCCCGCCATCATACAGTTGGATTTACAACACGATTGATCTCCTCACAATCATATTTTGAGGACGAATTGAAAAGAATCAAAAATCAAGAGAGAATCAAAAGAGACGCAACATGGCTTCTGATACCCCCCTCAATGTGTTGATGGTTGGTACGGGAGAGTACACAACTGGCTTCGTCGGCGGAGGAGCTTCCGGATCAGACAAGAAAGTCGGAGTGGTAGGACTCACACTCTTTGATCTACGACGACGAGGAAAAGTAGGAAATCTTTCCATGGTTGGAACATCAGGCGGCAAATTCCCAGCAATCCGTAAGTCTCCCCCAACTCAATCCCCTACCCAGCTAACAATCCAGGCGAACATCTCTCCAAAAACATCACAAACGTCTACAACAACCTCGACACCTCCTTCGAATCCTACCCAGCAAACGACAAAACCGACCCGGAAGCCTACAAAGCCGCCATCGACGCCCTCGCCCCCGGTTCCGCAATCACAATCTTCACCCCAGACACCACCCACTACCGCATCGCGCTCTACGCAATCGAGCGCAAGATCCACGTTCTCATCACCAAACCCGCCGTCAAAACCCTCGCGCACCACCTCGAGCTCCTCGCCAAAGCCAAAGAACACGGCGTATTCGTCTACATCGAGCACCACAAACGATTCGACCCCGCCTACGCAGACGCCCGCTTCAAAGCGCAGAAACTCGGCGACTTCAACTACTTCTACTCCTACATGTCGCAACCAAAGTCGCAGCTCGAAACCTTCAAAGCCTGGGCGGGTGTCGACTCGGATATCTCGTACTACCTCAACTCGCATCACATCGACATCTGCGAATCCATGGTCCAAACGCTCGGCTACACACCCGTCAAAGTATCCGCGTCGGCCTCCAAAGGCGTCGCCGTCGGTCTCGGCTGCGATCCCATCACCGAAGACACCATCTCCCTGCTCGTGCACTGGGTCAAGAAATCCGACGCCTCGAAACGCGCGACGGGCGTGTACACGGCGTCCTGGACGGCGCCCCAAAAGGCAGGCGTCCACTCGAACCAGTATTTCCACTACATGGCTTCTGGCGGCGAGATCCGCATCGACCAAGCTAAACGCGGGTACGACGTCGCAGACGACTCGCTGCCTAATGGGTTGATGTGGTATAACCCATTCTACATGAAATACGCACCTGACGAGGAGGGGAACTTCGCTGGGCAAGGCGGATACGGATATGTTAGTTTTGAGAAGTTCGTGGATGGATGTCGACTTGTGAATCGCGAGGGTGTTTCGGCGCTGGAGAAATTAGATGGGAGGGGTCTACCGACGTTGCGGAATACGATTGCGACGACGGCGATTTTGGAGGCGGGGAGACGGGCGATTGATGAGGGGAGGGAGGTGGGGATTAAGGAGGGTGAGGGAGGGGCGTGGGAGTTGGTATGAGTTTTAGGCATAGGGAAACGGATTTTTTTTGAGAGAGGTAGTTGTTTTCTTTTTGGCGATAGAAATTGATACCTGCAAAATAAATTTAAACTATATGAAATAACATTGTAGCGTTACCTCTACTCACCATCCTGGATGAAGTTTTTAGACTACACTACTCTCCCTATCGCTCTTTCCTTATCCCCACTCAACTAAATTTTATTGCCAGGTACGTGTGATGGACATAAACTACTCTAACTCTTCACCCTCCCTACTTTCTGCCCACGATTATGTTCTGCAATCTCATTTCGGTGTTCGCTAAAGGAAGATATAAGGAGTTTGTATATTGTAGAGGGAGGAAGGAAAGGGAGAGTAAGGGGTTAGATTAAATCGATTTATAAAGCGAAAAGAATTCTACTTTAAGTTATTACCTTTTATAAGATATATCTATAATTAAAAATTAGTTTAGGTTATATAAGTAGTTCTTTAGAAATCAAGACTAGGATATTATAGAATTACTTAAACTACTTATAAAATATTATAAGTTAAGTTAAGTTAAACTTAAGTAAGTATATATTATATTAGGTTAATTTTAAGTAGTACTTACTACCTTAACTTAACTTAACTTATTTAATATCCTACTCGAGATAAGAGCTCTACAAAATCCCTAGTATAACAAACACTTAACCAAAAACATACACACCCGAATCGATTATTCTCATCTTTCCTTTCTCACACGCCCCAAAACCCCCTCAGCCCATGTCAACATCACGCAATAACATCCCGATCCCAACTCCAAACTCCGCCGTTTCAAGTGAAAGCAAACTAAAACCCATCATCACAATATCTTTCCTCGCACGATCCTTCTAATTACCCTGCCTTCCTACCCCCCGAGGGTCCATCAACCTCTATTCATCCATCTCATCTCCCCTCTCTCCAAACGCCCAACCCCCACCAGAGTCCTCTTATTCCCTCCCTCACAACCTCAACCTCATCCTCATCCCTACCCCATCCACAACAACACCAACCCCCCCAAAAAATAACTATCCATCCACACCTCCACTTTCTCACTCCGAAACCTCTGCCCAACCCACCATCCCTCTCAGCTTGGCACCTAACACTCCCGCCCGCACGCCATGCTAACCATCATCTCCATCCCACCCATCGCCCTCCAACAAGCCCGCTCCGGGGCAAAGCACCCCTCCAGCACCATCCGTTGAATCAGATCCAAACCGCGTATCCGCACCCAAACTCACCATAACCACCTCAACATAATTATCACCGCCCCCAATACACCTCAAACCAAGTCCCCTTTAACATATACAAGGGTTTCAAATAGATGTAGAAATTTCCCTATCTCTGGAATCGAATAATCGCTAGAAAAGACATGGGTGTTTATCAACCATAGAAGACGGTCGTTTTTTGGTGGCAGTTTGCCGAAATTGGACTTAAACCACAGGGGGTTACTGTAAGAAAGCCGTAGACTTACTCTACACCATCTCTCCATCATCCTCGCTGATTTAGGATTTCTGACTTACCCTCTTATCTTTCTTTCCTAGAGATGATAATCTCATCTCATCACCCCCTTCTCATATTTTACTCATGAATGAATACCTAAAGACGTTAAGTCTCTGATCTAATTCATCATCTTATAAACAATTTCACAGGTATTCAAAGCAAACTCCTAGCTACTAATGTTATAGCAAGTATACAACTTCATTTAAACACCGCCTAATCTTACATAATTCTTTTAAACACCTTTAACCCCCCATCACCCATCCCACCATCCCAAATTCCCAATTCATCTATCTAAATAACTCACCTCCCCATCCCCCTTCTTCCTCGGCCTCCCCCGTCTCCTCTTCACAGGCGGACTCTCACTCTCCGAAACCCTACCATAACGCACGCCATCCATCTCATCCTCCAACCTCTCCTCAAACCTCTCAACCCTCTCCACGAATGCCTCCTTATCCTTGATCAATTTCTTCCGATCCTTTGCCAGCTCCTCCCTATTCCTGACTAACTCCTCGCTATCCTTTGTCAGATCCACCATATCCCTTACCATTTGCTCTCTAGCCCTCCGCATTGCTTCGTCATGCTTCCTCGATTTCCCTGTCATCCTACTCTCCTCTATCCCCACTCCCTCACCCTCATCAAAAGCTTCGGCCCCCAGCCTCTCCAATTCCTGTCTCGCGTACTCGGGATTACTGAAATGTCTCGCTGTGACCCATTCCTGACCTTCACGACCTTTCCACTTCACAAGATACTCAGTCAAAGTAGTCGATGCTTTCTCAATCACCTCTTCGACTTCCCAAGTCTCATCGGGATTGGGTGAGATTGAGAGGGGATTTCGAGTTTTGGTTCGTGCAGCAATCATTTCCTTTAGTGTCTTGGGCGACTGACGATCTGATTGTGTTGGTTCTTTTTGCGCCGATACTTTCGAGCTAACCCCTGACTGTGATATTGACCTCGGTAGCAACGTAGCTTTCAATTCTTCCGATATCTTCGCTTGACCCGTGGCTTTTCGCTGTATTCTCGCTTTCGATTGTGGAATCTCTGCAAAATTATGATCTCCCACCGCTGATGGCTCATAACGTTGTCTCACCTTCGTCCCATTGCGTGTAGCTGTGCTGAGTGTAGGTAGCGTCATTTCAGCAATCATAGGTTCTGCTGTGATGCTTTCATCATCAGAGTCAAAATCAGAGTCAGAGAAGCCAGAGTCGTCGCTAGCATCTTGAACTAAGCTGCTTGGTAATCTAGCAGGCACTTTCTTTCCAGTAAATGTTGTGTTTGTTTTGCTGAAATAGCCTTTCTGTGGTAGCACCTGGATTTGGGGTTGTTGTTCTGTCCGATTTTTGTGACTATCATCATCAATGGTAATCAAGTTCGGATCTCCTGAGGTGATAGCTTTCTCAACGCTACCAGCGCTCAGAGAATTAGTGGCTATCGAAGCTCTTGATCCAGATTCGCCACTACGCGTCTGGCACTTCTTAGCAAATAGTTCTTTTCCCTTTACTCGCCCAAGGATATCCGTTGTCAACAACTTAGTCGCTTGTCAATGTCCCAGCCATCCCAGTTCTTCCAGAATTGCTCTATGAAAGGGTCATTATCGAACAATTTGCTTTTCCTAGAAGGTCTACGGGAGACAGAAGCTTCTGGCGTCGACGTCGCTTCTGAGGGGATTAAGACCAGTAGAGAGTTTTTGGAAAGGACATACGTCGCTTCGAGTTCCGAGAATTTCAAAGGTTGACGCACAACTTGTTCATCTACCATGATGTTATCTTCGGGTTCATCATCGATTGCTCTAGTGGTTGTGTTGTTCCATATATCTGTACTGACGTCCAAAGCCTCTGCATCTATTGCGGGAATTATGGGTGTCGGTATTTGGTTGGCCTTGCTGTTTCGCTCGAGTGCAATTGCTAAATACTTTTCGTGTCTTGCATGATACTCTTCAGGATCATTTGCTCTTGGATTCTGAGCAAGAGGATATTGTAGAATATCTTTCATTCTGCGTGAATCCTTCAATCTTATTTCAAGCAGCCATTCAAGATCTGCCTCGTCCAGTTGAAGGGGCCGAGCCGATTTACGAGTTGATTCAGTCTGAACCTGCAATTGCTTGGACGCAGACAAGGTTATAGTCGAGGATTCAGATGCGAGTGTAACATCTGCGACTTTACTAGCCACCGTCTTGGTGTATTCTCTCTTCTTGTTTTCTTCTGACGAAATCTCAACCGTCCCCTGAGATGCGATAAAGCGAAACGCAGCGCACAACCAATCATTCGAAAGGGCTTTTGGAAAGAACATTCCACGGACCTGAAATTCTTTCACAAGAGCCTGAAGCTCTTTTAACCTCGAGTTGAGGGTACTCAAGGCCGCCAACCGTTTACGAACTTCCGAAACAAATAACGACCAGTTCGAATCTTCGATACCAAGAGATTGTTGGATCTTGGACAGTGACATATCCTTCATAATCTTGTCAATGGTTTCCATGTCTCCGGGTTTTGCAGAAACATGTTTTGTGGTATTTGATCCTAGATTGGCTTTTGTGGCAGTTGTAGATTGTGGTTTTCGTGCTTCGGTGTTGTTCAACACAATCAAGTCAACAACATCCCGATCTCCGGAATGTGCAGGAACAGCCTCGGTGGTATTTGAACCTGCATTCGCTTTTATGGCAGTTGCAGATCGTGGGTATTTCGTTTTCGCGTCGCCCAGTACAATCTTGTCACCAACATCCATGCCTTCAGATCTTTCAGGAACGGCTTCCGTAATATTTATTCCCGAGTTGCTTCGCGTGCTGGGCATAGATTGTGGTCCTTGTGTCTCCGTACCGTCTAGATCTTTCAACAGCCTCTCCTGGGATCTAATATACATAAAGGCGGCGCACCTCCATTCTATCGACAGCCCATGTGTTTCCTGGGGAAAACAAAAACGAGTCGCCTCTATCATCCAAAGAAGACCGTTCGATGGCCAGTGGCTATTATCTTTGTTCCGTCGTAGAGAGCGGATTGAGCGCACAAACGAAAGCCATTCCTGCGCGTTCATAGAAAGAGATTCTCGGATATTGGAGAGCGTCATATCTTGCTTGAATTTGAACACCGCATTGGCGTCAAGCGACTTTGTGGGATCCTCAGATTCCACGGCCGATGCTGAAGGCTTTTCCGCGGGTGTGGTATTTTGTGGTGGTGTTCTCGTGTTTATAGTAGCAAACGGATTCTTTTCCAGTCGCGCTATCCCTCTCATCTCCCCCATATGATTTCTCTTCAGATTCTCGTTCAGCAGATTCTCCTTCAGAATGTTGTTCAACCCCTTCGAAATCTCCGTACTTTGTCCCGCGGTCTCCGAGACTTGGTTCTTGGCAGGAATGCGGAAGTTTACTCTGGTATTGCCCGGTACCTCGGAAGGTGTTGTGGAATATTGACCAGATGAGTCAGAGTCCTTATCCTGAGACTGATCCTTTGCAGGAGGTGGTTTAGGAGGCAGTCGTGCCCTCATGAGCGCATTGTTTTGGAAATTCGAAGGCATTTTCGAATGTCGATATACCGGAATCTGGATTTCGATTGTGCTTGTGTAACGCTTGGCAACTTTGGATTTTGTTTGTGTGGCTTGGACGGGTTCTGTTGTTGATTGCGCGGATGTAAATACAGAAGAGGTGCTGTTGCGAGCGAGGTCGCGACCCGGTGAAGGTATGTCGGTCGTGCTGGTCTTTCCTGCCATTTTGAGAGAACCACTACGATGGTGGGCAACGACAAGAGGGCACATGGTCTGGCTTTTTGAAGTTTTCAGATATTCGCGAAAATTGATGATTATGAAAAAACGCACAGTTGAGAGATCTCCGTTGAAAGTTTGCTGCTCTCTCAATATCAAGTAAGTTTAATATGCTTGTAGGGTTGACCTGAAAGACTATGCATACCTCATGCAAGCAAACATGCAGTACAGAGCAACTTTGTTATGATATGAAAGCCATGAAATATTAGTTGCAGGAATATGGTAACTATCAAATGCTGCCTTGATCTTGCCTAATAGATTTTGATGTCAGTATTGGAAGGTGCTTCCAGTGACTGGTGCAACAAGATTAGTGAGCTTCCCATTCTAATAAAATTAAAGATGACTTAATTGAGTTTCTCTGAGTTTGGGGTTGAATGACAAACCTAGTAAAAAGAACGTTGGAAGTTAAGATATCTGCTTTGGCTATGAAGTCAATTTGGGTTTGAAGGTTAACAAACGCCACCAGAAAGATCTTGATTTAGGGTAGTGTAAGTATTTTTTTACCAAACATCAATTATTAGGGAATTTTCACACCAATTGACCAGCCAGTACTGACGCGAATTCCTAAAATTTCGAACCAAAATATTTGATCCCATCTGCGAATTACTTACCCACCCTCTAAGAAAAAACAATTTCAAAACCTCCATAGACTAAACAGAAGTGACAGTGAAAAGACCGACCGTTCCGAAATATCAAAAACTCCACCCACAGTAATGGACTAATAACGAGAAAGCCGCTCAAACCCAACCTTACCCACATTTTCAACGTAATCCATCAAGGAGCTCGTCCCAGATTTCCTCTTTCCTCGCAGCCCTTGAGGCGGACCATTGCCGGTCAAGTGTGGTAATAGGATACGACCGAGAAGAATTCGATGAAACTCGTTCATTCGCATCAAGGAGATCTGCTGGAGTAGCCATTTGGTCGTTCTCACTGTGATACCAAACATCCTCAACATCCTCTATCTTGAGGAACCATTCAAACAAGAGGTGGTTTACGGCTCGGCAACCTGCCAAATAATGTAGTGCCGTATTACCGTGAACGTCTTTGCTATCAATATCTTGCACACCGTTGTTCCACAGATACTTCATGATCGAACTTTGAGTGTAGAGATCTATAGGATGTGGCAGGGCGTTGCTATCAACAGCTGGAACGGCATTGATGTCATTTTCCGCGCGAGTGTCTCGTGTTTCATGAATACTTCTCATGATTATATCAGATCGTCTTTGAATTTGCACATTTCTCGAAGGCATACACGCGACGTGCAGCAACGTATGACCTATAGCCGTGGTACCTGCGTTCCTCAGTGGAACGAATGATACGACATGCCTTAACATCGTAAAGTTTAATTTTGCAACAGCAAAATGTAGAAGGTGGACTCCGTAGATTGGAGTGCGAATTTCGAAATTGATATTTGGCTGCATGGAGAGCATATCAAATGACTCTTTATCAAATCTATCATGATGCAGGAGGGTAGCCATGAGAGGGGTCACGCACCTTGTCGGGTTTGCAAGTGCCATTGTATTGGGATCAAAACCTAGATCAAGGATATGACGGAGCATGCTATGCTTGCCATGTTCAATCGCTGCATGGATTGGCGTCGATATGCAGAGTGAGCTCGAAGATGGTGGTTCAGGAACAAATAGATGAGGTGTCATCCAGAAACTCGCATCGGCCCCATATTCCAATAGCAAGTTGAAGTCTTCAACGTCACCCAGACCTGCAGCTTCCACGAGAGAATGCATCGATGCGCCATGTTTCCAAAAGCTTGAGGGAGTAAACCTCTCCTCGCACCAGAAAGGTGCGAGACCGTCCCAACGTCGATCATCCACCTCTTCTTTCGTCAGGCTTGATATTTGAGAGATATCCATGAGCCTCAGATACTCTGATCTCGTAGCAGCATCTTTGCTACCGTATTCGAGCGGGTGTATGCTGGGTCGAAAACGTAGGAACAAAGCAGCATGGGCTTCGAGGATGTGAATTGGTACACCATCAGGATTGGCCCCCGCAATGAGGAGTGTTCTGACATTTTCGGGTAGGCGTGCTCGTAGCGCTTCCATCAATGGTGTCGTGATGCCAATCTCATTGCGACCGTTTGACCGAAGTGCACTGAAGCCGAATTCTGACGGATGGGCAAGACGATGATCTGATTCGTGATGATGAGGGTATTCGTTATCGGAATGAGAATTGCGGTCTGGATATTTGATAAAGTAAAAGAAGCCTTTCTGTAGTAAAGCTTTTAAAATGCGACAGTCAGCATTAGAGGCTGCTCTCATCGATGGCGAGAGTGAGTTTTCTTGCACTGCTTCGAGGTACTCTTCGGGGATATTGAATTGAGCATATTCAGCAAAATCAATGGGCCCATCGAATACACCTGGCGGATCATGATGGATTAGCTTGTCGGTATCGGTCATGTCATCCGAATGAATGGATAGTGTTGCTGAAGAAGCACTTGGGGAATCCATCGTTAGTTGACCTACCGCGACCGAGCTCGGACTTGTTCTGTACAGGCTTTTATATATTGATCAGCTACCAGGTAAGATTCAGATGAAATGGTTTGGAATGAATGGAATCAAGTGAGGCTGCTCCTGACAAAGAATTGAAAGGAGAGGAGAGGTCGTGACGGCAGCCTTGAGACACCAAGACCTGATATAAATGATGACCGCCAATAGAATCCATGGGGGCAAACGCACCATGCTCATGTAAAGCGGCATTGTTACCGTGTCGACAACTTCTTGCCAGGACGCACATTCTCAACGAAGCAGAGCTTTCCTATCTCCAAGAAGCAATGCTCAGGCGCCACGGAAATGGAGGGTCCAATTCTATCTCATCAAGTGGTACAGACTCGGACATAGACGCGTTGGAGGCGCGTGCTGCTTTAATTTTGACCAGCAGCCTCACTATCGCCTAACAAATTGGGCGCCGACGACGGTGTGAAGGGGAGTCGAAGAGAGAATGAAACTCTTGCTATGAAAGGTCATTGGCCATTTGAACGAGGACTTTGCTGCCCGATTTCAGCTGTGGCGCCCAGGAAAATCTCGATATGCCCCGGCTTGCACACATCCCATCGTTTGCAGCGACGATGCCAGGTCCAAAGACTCAACTCGATCGCCTCATGATTTCTTCATGTATGGAGATGTGAATTTCACGAGACACTCCGGATCCTCAAGCAGGACTGGCGGCCTTCCACCATCCGATTCGACTGATCATGACGCTCACCAACAGTGGTCCTCAGAAGTCGATCAACCGCCTTGTCGACAGGAATGGTTGTCAGTCGGATTGCCGAAAACAATGATGGTAGAGCGACGCGGAAAAGTGGTGAAGAATGGGCTTCGTGAGAGATGTTGAAGATGATGTAAACTACAACTTAGGTGATGTGTGGAGTATGTGGGCTTGGTCTAATCAATGTTAGTTAGGGCATTCACCAACGCATTGACTGCTTGGATTAGTCCCTAACCTTAACGGATGCTTCGGAATGAAAGTTTAAATTTCGATACGATGATGGCCATTTGAGGACAATAGCCGGTCAATTCAGAGATTTACGTGAAGGTTACATTGCGTACCTCACCCATCCGGATATCTCAAACAATGCATAGAGCGCACCAATATTGGGTAGTTGATCTGGAAACCTCCGAATGTCGAACCTCGCAACCTTTCTTGGTCGAATGGGACGGAGAAGACCAATCTGGATTAGTCTTCTGATTGCTGGCGTCGTTCTATATCTCTTCGGGGGTGGAAGCGCACCTTCAACACCACATGAGATTAACACCAGCAAACTAAATCTCACCTCAAAACGTTACGCATTTGCAACTCTCCTTACCAGCGATGATGATTCCTACTTCACAGCAACGAGGGTATTGTCATATCAGTTGCTCTCGGACCAGGAAACAAAAACAAATCACTCAATTCCTTTCGTGGTGATGGTTACGAAATTAGTCCCCAAGCATCAACGCCAGCGACTTGCTCTGGATGGAGCAACCGTAGTATATGTCGAGGACGTTCCTCTTCCATGGTGGATTCGACAACGACTCCGACGACCCTCGCGCTTTGGAGACCAGTTCACCAAACTTCGGATCTTCCAAATGCTGGAGTATGATCTCGTGCTCTATCTAGATGCAGACACGCTTCTCATGAAATCACTAGATGGAGTTTTCAATGACGAGGCTTGCAAGCCATCAGATACTCAGACAACAAATCCATCGTTCTTTGAAAACGATCGACCTCTCGTCCCGCCAGCCCAGTACGTCTTTGCCGCAAGGCCAGATAATGGAAGATCTAACGACGGCTCAAATGGTGGTAACTATGAGCATCCAATCCCTCCGATGGAGAGGGATCAATTAAGTGCTGGGTTCTGGGTTGCGGCACCATCAAATGAGTTATTCAACTATTACATGTCCGTGATGCAAAGCTCGACATATGGACTCTTCCGACCTTTTGATCCGCAATTTATGGAACAAGCAATGTTTGATTATACCCATCGTAGGGATGGCCGTATGCCTTGGAAATCCCTCAACTACACCTGGAGTGCTACTTTTCCGGGCATTCAGGATATCACCGCAGGAGTAGCGAGTCTTCATGATAAATTTTGGATACATGGTCCTGATCAGTTGACGGCGAGGTGGAAGAAGAAGAAAGAGGAGATGGAGTCGCTACATGGGAAATGAGAATCCTGAAGAATGCAGATTCGCTTTCATGAGGTTGAACATCTCTGTCCAGTATCAATCCGGTTTTGGTTATGAGAAGACGAAACCAAATATATTGATGCCTGTAATTGTACTTCGTCATTTAGAATGATACCCAGATAGAAGGCGTGTAAGGATATTGAATAAATTTAAGTTCGGAAAACACAGTGGTGTTCTCATTTCTTCTGGATGCTTTCAGTACATTATAAAACCAAAGACATCCTAAACTGCAATCAAAATCATCTCGGTACCGCCTTATGAGTAGCAGACCGTATATCAAAGATAGCCCTTTGGACCATAGACACTGTTACTATTTTATTGAAAAGGCAAACGATTTTGAATCAGGAAGGTGCCATAAAATTTTTGTAATAACCTGAGCTCAGTGGGAATAAATCCACACAGAACAGAAGAATTTGATTTGATGCTAACAAAAGGACAGGAGGTTGAGAAAATACAAAAAGCAAGTGAATAAGGCACGTGACCTCGCTCAATGTCGAAGTCAACTCTGTCGCGTCACATCGACGAAGCCTTCAACGCACCCGTACACCTCGCAACACCACTCCCCATGAGCCACCCAACGGCTTCAGACCTGATATTCTCGGAACAGGCGAACCACAACTTCTCAAAGACTCTCGGCGAGCTGAAACGCTCCACTCTATCGATCCATAACCGGCTTCGATCAATTGAGGAAGATGCCGCATTCGCAAGAAAGGTACGGGACGCCTACAAAAGACCATTGATCGCGAACGAGAGATGCGGGAGTTGGTACATTAAACCAGACGAGAAGTGCGGGAGCGCGTACTTTAAGAGCACGGATGGACATACTGGGGTGTGGAAGTTTAGTTCGAGGAGGTTGAATCTGCATTTGTTGGATGTGATTGGGAAGAATGATGGGTTTGTACGAAAGGGTTGCAGGGTCAATTGCATGCTAAACGGGTTATAGCTGTATTATTGTGGACTCTACGCGTCGAGGGAAGAGTAGGTCGTCTCCTTGCTCTCCAGGACGTCGTCTTAAGCTTTCTAGGAATGCCCGATGCGCTCAGTAAGACAATACCAATATGGTGCAGTGTCGTCAATCGAGTCCTATTCCCCAGCGATACCGAGTCACACGACCTATATACGCCTCCACAGGTCATCTCACCATCCGAACACGCGCAGATCTTCGCGCGTCTGCCATCATTTCAACGAGCTCTCGAAGCTTTAAATGTGCCTCTCATAGCATTGCGCCAGAGCGTTACAAAACCTCTGCGACCCATGTGGGTGACACCGGAGTCTAACATCACACCAACCACGTCCATCTTCGAAGACTTCCACCCTGTTATATGCTGTACCGTCTCAAGGCGAGTGCCAGGCGGAGAGGTTAGTGAAGGCGGTTACATCCAAGGCGCGGGAGACGATACTGAGAATTGGGCTTTTGGTTTGACGCCTGTTGTGTTTTGGAAGAATCGCGACATTTTGCTATCAACTCCTGAAGGGGACTTGCCGGAATTGATTGAGACTCTGGTCAGTCAAAAAGCTGAAGAAAAGGCGACGGGCAGCGAGATGCGCCTTGTCAAACCTACTTCAAACCTTTTCGTATCATCACTAACCGGAATTGATGCCACAAGTGTTGGTACTGAGATCCTGATTATCAATCTGTTACCTACAGTCACAGAGTCAAGCACATGGAATACTTCTCCCACCAGACTTGACATCGGCATTGGTCCGCACAAGATTGGAAGTCGAAATCTGCGTGCTGCTCTACCCAGCATCATAGACTTCTTAAAGTCTTACTTGTCTCGTGTCGATATGTCAAAAGCTCGAATTCTCGTTGCATGCGAAAATGGTAAAGACGCTTCCATAGCCGTTGCGCTCGCGCTTTTGTGCTTGTTCTTTGACGATCAGGGACGGTTGATGAGCAAGCATAGTACCACGCGCATTGATAAAGCTTTCATTCGAAGTCGATTGGGTTGGATCTCTACTGCTTTGCCTGATGGGAATCCAAATAGAGCTACGCTTCAGAGTGTTAATAGCTTTTTGATGGACCGTCCGAAACAATTATAATCATGTGTCTCAATTCCACCTGATATTTAGACTTTTGAAACATTTCATGTACAGGTCATGTCTTGATGGATAGAAATTTTATCAATCCATCTACTCAATCGGTTCTCGAATTTAGTCTTATAGCAATATCTGACCCTCAGAACTGCTCTAATAGCTGTCGTCGAGCAATTCTGGAACTGGCAGTGGCTTCGCGAACTCCTTTAGCTGGAATATGGAATTTCAGCCATATCGGGTTTTCACGAACATCAGAAGGTAATACAATCAACTGAATACACAGTTTTGTGTATTTTGAATTCCGTAGCGAAAGCTCTCAGAAGGCCTTACGCGAGTTCTGATCGATTTGGTATGTGTTGGCGACTGGTGACTTCCTATGTCGTCTCCGCCATAGTCTCTCAATAATTCAACATCGCTTCCAGGCACTCTTGGCTACTTTGACCGATCATCGACTCTGCTGTCGGGCCATCTGAAGTCGCCAAATTGGTCAATTATAGCTTCATCCGCTACTCTGCAGTAGAGCAAGAGATAGAGTTTGCGATAAGACCTTCCCCGACATCCGCGAGCGCCGTCAAAGCAACAAACAAAGCAGCACCCGCACTTTAGTTAATTTTATCCTTGCTGGGTCTTTTCCACTTCTAGGATAGCGACAATTGTGAGATCGACATCTTGGAGCGCCACTGCTTCCCTTGTCCAGCGGCTCGTGCCTCATGGCTTGAGGTTGTGCTCGGGTTCAACCCGAGATGTGCCCCTCCATCGTCACCCCGCATTTGTGTGCCTGCAGAAGCTCACCAGGCCTGTGGTAATTTTCTCGAATGTCAAAAGTGGGAGTACATCCACCATTTCAACACTTTCACAAGCTCGAATACCTTGAGAATTTTGCCCTTGGGTTTGTATATCAAATTGCGTGTCATATTGGAAACAAAAACACCGATAATCATGGCAGCACTACCTCCAAACGGCGCCATCAAACCAACAGGTCTGGTCCCTATGGAATCCAAAAACCAAGACCTCATCAACCGCGTAAAACAGTATGAAAACATCCCATGGTGCGAACAATACGAGCGTATGATCTCTGGCATGCTGTAAGCTCCTTCAATCTCCCATTCCATTTTCTCAACTAATACCCAATAGCTACGATTCCACCGTCGAAATCCTCGAAGTAGCACGTCTGCGCTCGCGCAAAATCCAAAAGAAATACATCGATCACCTCCCGGATGACGCGACTCCTACATCCCTAGGCAAAGAACGAGAAGAGATATTAAGATCGCATGTTGGACAGTTGGGGAAGGGATGTTGGATTGAAGCGCCGTATTATTTTGATTATGGGTGTAATATTAGCATCGGTGATCGGTTTTATGCGAACACAAAGTACTCATCCTCTTTCCTCTTTCCTCTTCCCTTTTCCCCTTCTCACTAACACACCGCTCAGTCTCACAATCCTCGACTGCGGTCTAGTAACCATCGGGCACCGCGTCATGTTCGGCCCCTTCGTTTCCATCTACGCAGCCACCCACGAGACGGAAGTCGCGTCCCGCCGGGACAACATCGAGTTCGCGCGCGAAGTGAGTATTGGGGATGACTGCTGGATTGGCGGGAGCGTGGTTATCCTCCCCGGGGTGAGCATCGGGGAGGGATGTACGGTTGCGGCTGGGAGCGTGGTTACGAAGAGTGTGGAGCCTTGGAGTGTGGTTATGGGGATGCCGGCAAGGGTTGTGAAGAAAGTTACGCCTGTACCGCCGATAGAGAGTTGATGTGACTTTTATTTTGCTAGTGATGGGAGATTTCGTAGGTTGTGAATAGAGCTGGGAGTACGTGATACCATTGCTAACGTAGATGAATACTTGAGCATCTAGATTCCATTCAGACTTGACCACTATTTTCTGCATCATATCCTAAAATGTATCTGTAGAGTGTGTTCCGATACAGCATTATTGTCAAACATAAATAAAATTTCACAGAGCATATTACACATATCTTATCATCTCTAGAGAGTGGTATACCGCCCTTCAAGTAGACTTATGAGTTACCTAGGCAGTTCTAACAGACGAAAGCTCAATGATGTACACTACAGTAACACACCTTAGTAACAGCCAAGTAATCCAAAATCATTGGTACATAAATTCTCGGATCTATGAGTATAAATCTGCTTTTCTCTACATATGACAGGATAAATTAGGCAGACCTGACCACTTTGAACCTGCTTCGCAGACCAGAACCTAAAGAGGAGCTCTCCGACAGCTTGCTGACCCACGACTCTTCAGCATGCCCTATAGATAGTAGACATCTAGATCTTACCGGAGTGAAGGCTCCGAGATAACCTTGAACGGGTACTATATGCAATAGTATCCATACTTCTTGCTCACGGATATAGATGAACGGATTTCGAAGTGGAACTTTCCAGATTTTCGTTCCCCCTTACGCCCAAACGCCAGAGATCAAGTGCCACATTCTCGCGACCCCAAGTAAATATGCAGTTTCAAGCCTCAACCTCCTCACCACCCCCGGAACTCTTCCAAGTCTTCCACTTCCCAACCCTCCTCCTAATATCCGCCTCCGTCTGCTGCATCGGATTCAATCTCCTATCCCTCTCCATCCCCTTATAATCCTCCCCCCACCTCCCCACCAACCGCTCACACCACTCCCTCTCCCTCGTACTCTGTTTCCTTGGTTTCTTCTCCGGCGCTCTCGCCGCCATATCCTCCAGCTGCTTCACGATCTCATTCTTCTCTCCGTCGAACCCATTAAACGTCTCACCATCATCCATAATCTCGTCTTCCGAGTCGGAATTTAATGGGTCATTGAGAGGGTTAGGTTTGGAAGTGGCGTGGATGACGCGGATGATTTTCCCGTTGGCGTCGCGCTCGACGGTTGCTTCGGTCGGTGTGAAGGTCTTTGGGATGGCGTTTGAGATGGCGAGTTTGGAGGTTGTGGAGGAGGAGGAGATGTCGCCTGGTTTGAGCTTTTCGACGCCGCCGGTGGCGGAGTTGAGACGGGATGTTAGGCCTAGACGGCGGTAGTTTTGGGTGAGGGTTTCGGATTGGTTCCTAGAAAGGGTTGTTAGATGAGTTCGGGGAAAGATGGTACTGTCGCAATGCGCAATTCAAAATATCCCAGAAGAAATTCAACACGAATCCCATCAATCCCCAAGAATGAATCTCATGCCGACCTCCCTTCCCCTACTCCATTTCCTCAAATGCGCCCTTCAAATGCGCCCATTTCTACGAAGCCGTTCTCCCCTCCACTCCATCCACGAAATCCCAAGTTTCTTTCAAGAAAATGCATTCAAGCACCTACCAATTCGCAGCAATAATCGGATTCCCCAACGGATTAACCCTCTTGCTCTTCGGCTTCATCTTGATCTTCGCAATCGAAGATCTGCGCTTCTTCTTCTGTAATTCGCGACCCATGATTGCTGATTTTGCGTGGTCGTTGTGGTGGTCGTTGATTGATTGCGGGCGGGCTTCTGATAAGAATATTTTGATAGAAACTTTTTAATGGGGCGCCCCACTTGTGGTATCGCACGTGATTATATTTGAGTGATTGCTTCCTGTCGAATAACCAGAAATACTCTGGATATATGATGGGTTTAATGAATGGCGTTCGTTTGTTGAAGAGTACTATTTTGCCAATTGTGTTTTTAGCACGTATTGTACTCATTTCGCCTTCACAGAATCAAGAAGAACATCTTCTAACCGCTTGATATAATCTCTTCTCTAAAAAACCGGCAAACCTTTTTATAACGGCTGCCTCAATCTCCAAACCAATCCCTAACTAGGAACAAAAACTCCCAACAATGATGCCCTACGAACAAAAAGCATACATCATGCCGCCAACAACGCCAAAATACAAAAATCCAGACGCACTCATCCAAAGAGTGTGACACAAGGAACTGGACTTCGCTAATCCAAATCCTACCAAGCCCTGTGTACTTTCCCCGTCCGATTTCATGCATATATGCCATTACAAAGGAGATTGCGTGGTGTGTGAGTGTTTTCCCTGCTTGTTCCATCCCTCTCCAACCCTGTGGTCTTTTCCAGCCCTTCGTTCAGTCCCTTTCATTTAGTCATCCGTTGCCCCCTTCCGCGCAACCCCGAACCTGTAAGCGCTTAAAATCTCTTGAAATCTTTTGTCCTCGACAGGAAAGGACTTGGCATCTCCTCCCGTTCAGGGTCCCAAACCGCTGGCTCTTGATCTCTGGAAGCAACCTTGTCGGCCATGCGTTGAGCGAACGCTCGTCCCTTAGGCTCTGGACTTCGGTTCCCATCACCAATTGGTCTACCACCAGCTCTTGCCTGCGCCAATTCAACGAGAGTTCTTCCTTTTGGTGCATGAGGTCCCCCGATGACAGCCTTGGTCATGTTGTTTTTCATTGCAAGCTTGTTAAGATCTTCTGCCCCGCTAGTCTTCTTAGACAGACTGCTTTTCCTTGTTGGTGACGTTGGGGGATTGTCGTGAGATGATAGATTTGTCGAGGATGGAATCTTGGATATTCGTCGATTCGGTGAAGGGCTTCTGTCCTTGAGGGAGCTGTTACTCGCTGATGGTCGAAGATCTGGCGCACTAGAAAGCGTTGGAAGGCCTCCCGTATGTGGCTTTCCGCCATTGAATATGCTCGAAAACCCTTGCTTGTTGACTGGTGCAGTCTTTTGTGAGATCAGGGCAGGTCGATTCACAGGCTTGAAAGGATTCTTGGATGACTTTGGTCTTGTTGGAGATGGTAGAGTTGGTACATCATCATCTTCGGAATCTGAATTCATCAGAATTGGTTGCATACGAGGCTCTTGTCCAGCGGCAGCAGCAAAAATGTTACGTGTTGCAGTTGGAGCTCTGGTTGCTTCCCCTCTTCGAGGTGACAGGGAAAGAGAAGCGATAGCTATTGGCGACGGCTCTCCCATCTCAACATCCATCGGGGTCCCCATAAATCCACCAATGGTCTGCGCTCGAGCCAATGGCGTACGCGTGCTTCTCTTCTTTGGTTGTATAGTCTCAGGTGAATCGGTGGAAATATCGGTCAAGTCAGTAGATGACCCAAATTCGCTCTCACCATTACTTCCAATTGACGAAGACGAGTTGCCAACTGATGGCTCAGAGTCCGATAAAGTTGACGCCTGCTCCGGTATTGGGGCTACATTCGGCAGCCGCGCAGCTTTCAGATCTGGCGTTGTTGATCTCTTTTGCATTTCGGCTCGAACCTTTGAATTAACTTCTTCGTCGAATTTACTTCGAAGCTGCTCGATTTCAAGCTGTACAAGGCGACTGATTTCCAACTTGGCCTTCACCTCCCATTCGCGGCGCACGCTTGCGTCTATCTCTTGACGCAAATTGAATTTCTCAGAATCTGAAAATTGCAAGCGCTGATCAAGTTCTTGTTGTTTTTGGTCTGCGAGGGCATGCTTTTTCTTTAGTTCCCGGGCAGAGTCCACTACCTCCTTCTCCTTTCGCATTAACTTGACCATAGGGATATTGATCAGCTGAGCTGTATCCGGTCTTCGTTCCGGGTTTACTCTTAAGCAGTCTCTGATAACATTGTTCAATTCAGGCGAGTAGACTGCTGGTAGTGGCGCGACTTTGCCTTCTTTGATCTTTTGAACAAGCTGAAAGTGTGACTTGGCGTTGAATGGTGGTTCCCTGGCGCAGAGCTCGTATATAATGCAGCCCAAAGACCAAATATCAGATTTGAGTGTATACCGCTCAGCAGCACAGATTTCTGGGGACATGTAAAACGGCGTCCCAACATAGGTTGACGCAAAGTCATGCGATGCCATCATTTTCGAAAGTCCAAAGTCCCCGAGCTTCACGGAATTATCTTCTCCAAGAAAAACTGAATTTGTGTTAGAAGATGACAGAAGATTCTCCTTCACTAAACTTACTGTTTTCGGGTTTCAGATCTCGATGAAGAATCATAGTCCCATTGGCTGGCGCGCGTGGCTTTGCTGAGTTTCCCAGACCCATAACATTGCTCCCAGTTTCCGGCGCGTCTACACCATAATGACATCTGTATAGAGCACCCACGAGCTGCGCGAACATACTCCAGACAAACCCCTCTTCGGCGTATTCCTTCTTCAATTGGAGCTGTTTGATGACTCGGCCGAGATCGCCATTCCCACAGTATTCCATATACAAGTGAAGGTCGTATGTCGTCTTGATGTGTTCTCGATGATAGTAACCGACAATATTCGGGTGTCGCAGTGAAGCAAGGATGATGAACTCTGCATGCAACTGTTCTTTTTCCTTCTGCGACATCTTGGTATAATTGATTTCTTTCCGGCAGAGTATCTGACCATCCTGCTTCCTGCGAACTTTTCGGATAACACCAAATGATCCATGGCCTGGGAGATTGTTAGATATGGAAGTATTATCTAGTACGTGTAACTAACCAATCTTCTCTAGAACTTCAAACCGATCCCCATACTTATCCTCCACCTTGTCAGACATTGCGTAGTAAATTCGTAGAGCGCGTCGTATAATATTCGTTAGAAAAAGATTGTGATACCAAGTGCCATTAGTGAAAGTCTTTTTTTTTGTTGAATGTTGTCGAAGTCGAAGTCGAAGTCGAAGTCGAAGTCGTTGTTGGTCGTTTGGCGTTGGATGTCGAAAATGTAAATGTCTTACCGCGCAACCAGAGTAAACATAGAATGGGAGTTGTGGTCGCCCCTGGCAACCAAAGTCTTCATTGGCCGAGAACATTACACCGCCTCGGTGGCAGAATTCATGTTCTGCTAGAAGGCGGTGTAAGTTGCATTCCTTCCCTGCACGAAGTTTATTGAGCTTCTTCTTGCACTTGATCATCAGCGGTGAAATCCAACTAACTTTGGATACTAAAGAGATATTTAGTTTTAGATGCTGTTTACATACCAAAATCGCTACTTCCCGACCCATCACTTTGGGACCCATTGTTCCTCGCCATCAATTCATCAATACATCTTCTTATCTGTGTCAAACCACAGCCTCGATGCCGAAATAGAAGCCTCACAGTTTGGATGCAATCTAATAACGACACCCTTAGCAGAATCTCATCATCAGCAATGTGTCAACCTACCATCTTTACACCATCTTACACAAGACGCGCATGAGACAATATTCGATAGCAAACCACCATCACTTAAATTGATTAATTGTCTCGCACACTTGCAGCTTGACAACCACAAAAATGTACTTGGAAGGAATCATGTGGAGGTAGTCATCGAGGTAAGCAGTAGGCAACCTACATGTATGTGCAACCTGGACGAATCATTAACTCTTTGATCATCATCGATAGTGCTCCGAGCCATGATCGCAAGTGTCTCTCCAAAACGATAAAAAGCACTTATGGCATATGACGCCAAAGTCTAATGCCTCCATCACTGCCAAACTCCAGTTCATGAAAGGAGAAAGATCACATGTCGGTGTCGCTTGACCGTGTGGCAGTGCACGAGGGACGTAACGTTCCATCCCCTTAGCAGAACGCCACTGCCAGAAACACCTCGTAGACATGATCACCATAACTGCTCTTTAGTTTTACGTTAAGTTGCGAAGTTTTGATTCACAATTATTGATGATTTTGAATGTGAAACAAAACAAGTTTGCTGAAGGATGACGGAGACGGCGTGAGCGAAGGACGAGATGGGAAATATCCAGTTTTAGATCTCTTCCGCTACCAGATGTCATCTGCTACGCCGTTGACTGTATATTCTTGTACCTGAAATCCTTGGTGCTAAGATGTGCCATGCTTGCCTCGATGCTTGTACCACTGACAAGTATGTCAATCCTTTTCCAGCATCATTGGCGCATCACGCACTTGAGATGTCACTACATATCGTATGAACTACCCAATGATACGTGCAAGAAAGAAAGCTCAAGAACTAAACCCCTGAAGCTAGGAGGTCGAATACTTCGGATTTCTCGCATCGAAATATGACTGGCGAAGGAAAGGCTATCATTGTGGATTAGCAGCAGTCTCATGTACCTCCGCGATCGAAACATAATCCTATGGGAAGTATGAGAGCCCGAGCGACTTGATCATATGCGACTTTGAAGGGCTAAGTACTAGTCAGTTATTCACAACCGACCTTTCTCTTGAGTAAGAGCTTGCTTTCCAACTTTCACCAACTTCCACGCGAGATCGAAGCATGCGCCAGCGGCACCTGAAGAGAGCGACAGTTCAACATCACCGGACAAATTTGGTTCCTCACAAGCGTCCTGGACATTGCGGGGAAGTCTGCTGTATTGAAACTAGACTAGGAAAGCGCAAGTCGATAAAGCGGACTCTGGGGAAATGGAGGGACTGAAACCTAAAAGAAGAACAGTTTACGTACTCGAAATCAAACGTCCAGCAATCGCAATGCTTCCAGCGCTCAAAAAGAGGGCATCGCCAAATACCTACTTTCACGATCTCGAGCAGTTCACAGGGATTGTTAGAAGCCCCGTAAGTCTCGCTGCAGGTCACAGTCCAGGGGTCACATCTCGAACCTAAAAGGTAATTGGTCCTCTGGCGATGCTATCGGCTTTGAGGCGTTCCGGCAGCAGGGTTGCTGTTCGAGCTTACTGAATTCCGTGTCGTGCTTTTGGCGGTTTCCCTTGCTTCTGTGGCTGGAAAACCTTCTGTGCAGCTTTCGAATCCTTCTAGGTGTTAATCCCTGGCACATCCTCCCCGGGCAGAGGTTCACTCGGCTGACTCGCTCGCATCGATTTCAGGGGCATGCTGGAAGCTGAAATCGAGAATCACGAGTGAGTTGATTGGTGTAAGCCGTTTATGATCGCTATGAAGTTATGATTGCGCGGGCCATCACTTCGGTGTCACAGCAATCACATACAGGCATATATATGTGTGCGCCAGGATGCTTTACGATAGCAGCACTATCAAGCTATCATCTTTGTGTCCCCCAGCATGTTGATGGGAAAAGCCCACGGAGCGCAGACCTACTTACGTTTGTATGAGGAAACGACTTGAGGACCCTTATCTGATCGGGACTTGGTGATTGTGCCACACAGCGCGCTGATCGTCTTACCAGAAGAGGTTGGTTTCCTTCGGTGAGAACCACAATCGTACGCGAGCAGCGCTTAAGGGAAGAAAGGGGGGTCGAGAATAGCTATTCAAGCTAAGAGGGGTATTGTAGACGGCAAGTACTTAGCTCGATCGCTTCAACCACAACACAAGCAGAAGATGACCAGAAGTCTTGGTATTTTCAAAAGCTCCGGGCTAATCGCAGCTTGTGAAAGCTGTCTCATCCGAGTCGGAGATAGCTCGCGCATCGAGGGCGAGACTTTCGAATACTGGTTTTAGACATATCCTGTCCGGTGGTGGTGAGTCTCCCCGATTCACAAGACATCTTGTGCGCTAAAAAAGGGTGTTGAGGCTGCCCTATAGAACGAACGAGAGCCATGCGGAAAGCCTCTCCTTGTGACACAATTGTCACCGAGAAGCCGTGTCGCACATTGCACGCACCAGGCGGTCATATACTCTCAAGGCTGCTTCATTAATATATTCTTGAACTAGCCTGGCCTTATCTGCAAAAGAACCAGGTGAACCAGAACTTCTTATCAGTTGGGCAGCAAATCAGAAGCTCGTTGTGCCTTGACGATGCAGCAGCACCTTGAGTTGCGACCAGCATCGTGCGCCAGCGAATCTTGAAATCCCACACCCGCAGCTTAGAATAGCTCCGAGTGGATGTTGGGAAGCATCGTCATGATCTTCTCTCCTGGCCAAATCCAGCTTCATTTTCGACCGAAATGAGACATGTGAGAGGGCACACAACAAAAGACGGTTGGCCGGGAAAAAGGGATGATTGCGCAAAAGCAGGCGTTGATGAGCACGCCACTCGAAACGGCTGGCAATTTTAAGCCTTCTGCTCTGTAGGAAGAATGGCGATGCCCGCCAATAATACCGTACTGTATCCGTTTGCCTCCCCGCAACCCGCCCCGTTTCCGTCAGTGGCTTCGGCATCCAAGAGTTCACTCAACACTCCGACTGGTGTTGGCCAGTCATTTCCGGTGCTGCATTATTCCAAACCGCAGGGCCCCACGTCCCGTAAAGTTTGATTTTAGCAGAGGAAGCGTTCCTGAACTCGAATTGCGATGTTGTGCTGTTGTTTAAGCGCTAGCATAAGCTAACATCTCCATTTGTACATATGGCAATTACAAATCGTGCCGGGTGCTCACGGGCCACGGATAACAGAAGTATCAGCGGGGTTAAGGTAAAGATAGGTTGGGATCTTGGGTTTAAGTACGATGGGTCGCGCTTAAAGAGATCCTCTTTTAAGGGTCTGGATCTCAAAGTGTCCGTCTCCGACAACCGAGGGTCAAAAGTTCTTTAAATATCGGTTCTAACGGCGGTACGGATACGAGTGAACGGGAGGGAGCGATAGCGAAGAAGTAATCATGTAACCCTTTTGCGCTTCGGTGATGTGAGCGCAAGAAGTGTTTGCAAACGAGGTGTAACACCTCCCTCAGGAGCTCGCGAAACATTGGGGGTCAGCTTCGGCGGCATACAAACGGCACGGGTTCGGCGATTTTCTGAGGTGTTGGAGGAGTGTATTAAGGTTAATGTCAGACTGAGCATCTTTCGCTGGAGAAGCCGCGGTAGGATCTCGCGATTCGCCTGTCGGTGGCTTTGAGCTCTGATCTTGGTCAGTAAGAGAAGGTCTACCCAGGGACTTTGTCAGCCTCCACCATCTGAAATCTGAAATTTCGACGCCGTCAACGGGAATCCTCCTGGCAGGCGTCAACCCTAGATCGCGGTTTGTGATCACCACACTAGCTCATGTCAGTAGTCTCGGCATGTTGTGGCCAACATCGGCAACGGCCGCCTGTGGTTTTCGTGATGAAAGCATACCGTCAACAATCTCAGTACTGTAAAGAGGACTGATGTTAGGATCGCAACCAATGCTTCGTATGAGGTTATCAACAGGTGCGGTCCATGCCCATTCAACGGCGGGGACACGACATGGGGAAGTGGAAGTAGTCAAAGATAGTCCCAGGGCTTCCGCTGGGGCATTAAAGTCGTGCGTTTAGCAACCATTAGTGCTTGTCGGGGTATGGAAGAAATAAAAGTGTTCACCGCATGTCCAAGTGGGGGTTGAAGTTGCTATGCGGGGCAATTTCAATAGAGTTCTGTTTAAACTGGTGGGCAACAGCAGAATAATCGAATGGTTTCTACATAACTGATCATAAATCTGTGCGAAGGAGATTGCAGGATATTAGGTTTGAGTAGCTTGGCTGTTGTTAGGAATTAGTATCTATTACTAGCACTGGCTTGATGCTACAAGCATGAGCTTTCAAGATCATTAATAGCATCTCCACGAGGTTTTGCTGTATCGTTGGCATTGCTGGTTGTGCGATGATGAGAATCTTCAGCACTGAGCGATGCTGTCACCGTCCGCTCCCGCAAGTTCTGTATGGAAGGCTGCAGACTGCTTCTCACGCAGCTTCCATAGCGTGTGATAGGATATGGTTCAGCATACTTGCAGGAGGCTTTTAGATGGCAGATGGATGGCTTACGCTCGTCGAGGTTCGATTGTGCTTCCTTTCGCCTTCTGCGATTGCCCTGCTCGCCTACACAGGGCTTTGCTTAGACTACTCTAAGCGCTGTCCATGCGCCCGTATGCCNTCGTCTCGGGAT
>NW_007360996.1:365521-413494 GCF_000409485.1 Glarea lozoyensis ATCC 20868
CACAATGCTCGCGTTTCGCTCCCCCTCCTAGCCACACTCTCCTCCGTGTCCGTTCAGATGTCCAGTCCTCGGCTTGCTGTCGCCCCCCTGGCTCTTGCCCGCCACTACCCCTGGCAAACTGATCTCCAAGGCCCATACTACTGACAGGCAGTTCCGTGGACCATGTCTTCCCACCCCTCAAAGACCATGTCGATGCTGATGTATTATTCCAATCCGTTTCTGCTGCTGCTCCATGCACCTTCACGACCTTGCAGGCTTGCAGCAGGACAGCGACAGCAAGCAGACCCGGCTCCATCTCTAGTTCCAGCCCTTTGCCCCGTTCCTACCTCCATATCTCATAACCTCCTTGGATGCCCACATCCTACCTCGATATCTTACTGTTCGCCAGCATACGAACGTGTCACCCACGAGCTCAAGAATCCTTCGACGTCTACACTTAAGCAACCTCCATGAACTCGCGTTTACACTTGTCTCAATAAGGAACCCATTCGCCCCAAATATCTCTCTCTTTTCAGACTTTCTGAACAACTTCTTTTGCCTTTCTCTTCCATCATGACTTTACCTTTGCCTTGCCCACCGCCCACCTCCTCCAGTGCTGCCTCGGACCCACCGACAGTACCACAAAGGAAGCGACGTAGAAGAGCGCCCGCCAGTGGTGCCTCGGACGACTGTTTTGCTTGTACTAAGCGCAACACTAAATGCGATCGAAGGAGGCCTTACTGCTCGCCGTGTCTTGAAGTAGGGAAAGAATGTTCAGGATACAAGACTCAGTTGACGTGGGGAGTGGGAGTCGCCAGTCGAGGAAAACTACGTGGACTATCTCTACCAATAGCAAGATCCGCGCCAGCTATGAAGAGCCCTCCTCCAACCCGTGCGCGGACACATTCCACCAATATCTCACCCTCACGGGATAATAACGAACTCGATGGTGTGAAAATCAAGATGGAATCATCAGGGCCAATTTCTGTGAATCCATATACCACCTATGACTTCGTCAATATGGCACCCAATGGTGTCACGCCTCCAATGCAAATGACCGAGTGGAATATGGCCGCTCCCCAAGATTACCCTCTGCAAGACTATCAACCAGAACCCATGTGCCATCAGAGACAATTGCCTCACCTGCATCGGTTACATACACATACGCTCAGTCTCGGCAGAGGGGACCTCCACATGTCGAGCTCTATCGAATCGCTCAGCGCATATGCCGATAGCGAATACAGCGCCTCACCAATCGCTCAGTCATTTCCGGGCGAAGACTCCTTCCTGAGAAGTCCAATACCTATCTACAACGGCTATTCGTCTCGCAATTCCACAGCAGATGCTAGTCCAGTCGTGAGCATGATGGGAGGTGATTCACGTGGTCCTACTTCTTGTCCTGATCATTTCTACGCTCAGTCAGAGATGAGCTCGAGTATCAGTTCGCATCAAAATCTTTATGATATTCCTGAAGGAGGACGTCCATCGCATCCAGCCTCGGCAGCCAATGAGGGTTTCTATGACGATGAGATTCTGGGTAAATTCATTCTGCCTATATCCCCAGCATCAAATCACTAACTGTTTTCAGGATCCCAACATGTCGCAAATGATTTAGAGGTATATGCTACCAGTGCTCGATCAAGCCACTTCGGCTGGAACTCTATCAATGATGATGATGTAGCCTCACAGACCACATCCGAGGCAGACCCCTATTACATTGCCGGATCCGATTCCATGTCCTCCTCCACAGATATGTCTCCCAGGATTTCGTTCTTCTTAGATTACTACGAGAAGATCATATGCCCATCCGTGGTTGTAATCGACAGCCCTAGCAATCCATACCGCGAGCATATTCTCAGTCTCGCATCCTCTAGCCGAAGTCTTCAACATGCTATTTGCGCCCTTGCTGCGTGCAATCTTCGGATGAAACGGAGACAATCATTAGGACAGGACCACTGGCGACGACCCTTGGAGCTAGAATTCCAGGATAGAATCAACTCTTCAAATAACCCACGATCTTCTCACAACAGGAGGGCTTCAAACAACCGCATGTCACCAAACGCCGAACCTCGATCGACCGATCAACCGCTCGAAGAAGAATATCAACACCGTTCTTTGGCGGTATCACTTTTAAATCAACAACTTAGCGATCCCTCAACGGCTCGCCATGATTGCGTCCTTGCAACGCTATTCATTTTATGTCATTACCGAATGTGCGAATCTGGTATCGCTCAGTTCCGAACTCAGTTTGCTGGTGTGAAGAAGATTCTAGGTATGAGAGAATCAGGAGTCGAGACAGGTAATTGGGGATGGATGGAAACACTTTTCACGTACTTTGATGGTATTGCAGCGAGCATCAATGACCGTGAAGCTCAACTCCGTGGCGGCTACCTTGAGATGATTGCCAATCCAATGCAACCATCTCACGCACTCGAAAACATTGCGGGTTGCGACTCGGTGCTGTTCAAAACGATTGCACGACTAGGACGTCTAAATATGCTCTCCCAACATAGGGCCGTGCTAGACGAAAGCATTCCTACGACCCGTGCTCCTCGGCCAGCACCACCCAACCCACGCCCTCGCTTGGCTGGTCAAGCACTTGTTGATTTCTACAACCTTCACGCGCACAACTTTGATGGTAATGGATTTGCCTCTACATTAGACGACGATGCCTCATTCTCACTACTTACAGACACGGCATCACATGACGACATGAGGACTACCTTCTGGACCGAATGGAAGGCCGCCCGCCAGGCACTCCAAGAATGGGAATTCGACCCACACAGACTCGTCGCTAATCTACCTGCGACTCCATCGCCTTCCCAGTTGAAGGATTTTGGTTACATTTCCGAGGCATTCCGCTACTCTGCACTTTTGTACACAGAACGCCTTGCTTGCCCCAACCTTTCCTCCTCACATTTGAACTTTCAAAATCTCGTCTCTCAAGTTCTATTCTACGTTACCTCGCTAGAGCAGGGCTCAGGTTGCGAGAAGTTCTTGCTTTGGCCTCTGTTTATCAGCGGTTCCGAATGCGTCAACGAGTTACAACAATCTATCGTTCGTACCAAATGTAGGGAAATCATGGGTCGATCCGGTTACTTGAACAATCTTGCTGGGCTTGAGGTTTTGGAAAAGTTATGGGAAGACCGCGAAAATGGTGGTGTCACCATGCGTGAGAGTAAGGAAGCATTTGGGGGTCCTTTCAAATGGTCACGATATATGGAGGGCGGTGAGGGAGAGTGGATCATGGTTTAATGACCTGTTGGAACTCTCATCTCTCCACGGTTTTATTTCATATGCGAAACAACATACTCCGGAAACGACACATACGATGTCTTTGGTTACATACGCCTCTCTTTGCGCTGGAAATAATAATGCATAATGGTATTTCTTGGGATCTCTGGTCATGCCATGGATAGGTATCTGGTTTATAAATACCTTTGGTCACGGGGACAATAGACAGGCTGGCGGTTGAGGTTAGCGGGTGTTCTGAGTAGGTGATGGAAATATGGAGTTGGGACGAGGGATTGAATGACATGAAAGCATTTGCTCAGGTCTGGAACCGTTGAACGATATCATATAGCATGACTGCCTTTTATGGCGACACATACGAATTATATGAAATGTTTTATGAAAATTATTTTCTTTCCATCAGTGATCAATAGGCTACTCTGAACTCCATAGCGAGACTTGATAAACACTCTGACATTCGTCCTGGGTAATTACTAGATACACAACTCTCCTACACGATGTTCGACGTTCGGTTACAAATTTACGTCTCAACCACAAAACAACCCTCCGACTCCACGCCACAACCACACATCTCACCATCGCATAAGAAACAGATTCGCGAAATGATCTACACTCATCACGACACTCTGCGCCTCTCACTCCTACGCTACTCAAAGCTTATACATTGAACACGAATAGAAACGGAATTACCGGCTAACAAGGCATTCAATGCGAGGTAAATGCTCCTACTCCGTTTTCCCTCCTCGGACCTCGGGGGTGCAATTGTTTTGGAATGATGTTTGGTCTGAGCGGTGTTGTAGGGGTATTCGGGGGAGGTTAGTATGGATGTTGAGGTGGTTGAGGTGTTTTTGTGCGTGTATGGGAAGGTTAGTGGGTGATGATTAGTTGGATGATGTTTCATAGTGAATGTAGTTGTCCGGTTAGGTTTGACTTGCTTAAATTTAGGATTATTATCGATTACACATACCGCTCAACGTAAATGATATGCATTTATTTCAGGGCTGGGTTAGCTGCGGAGGTGGACACTAGATCGGAGGAAAGAGTTTGGAATATAAATTAAACACCGGGACTTGCAGAGAGGCCCGACCTGGGGGTCGTCGTTCTTTGTACGAGTCTCAACGGCTTCTCAGCCTTGACTTAATGATGTCTTAATCTTTAAAGTTTCGTCATTAAGAGCTAATTTTCATCGAAAAAATGGGGAGGATCTGGTGGGAAAGCTTTTACAATACGAGTTTATAAGTGCACTTGATTCTCAATTCGGCTCATTATTGCAGGTATATAAAAGTTGATGTCTAGCGAACTTCTCAAGTTATTTGACTCTTTTCAAGAAACAGAAATGAAATTACATGAGGCTCTTGGAACAGGGAGAAACGTTGGGAGAGAGTGAGCCCAAAATTGCCCAAACTTGGGATGAAACTCTGTGTTGTTCGAACCATCAATTGCAAGGCGGTCAAAACCCACCTCCGCTCACATCCCTGGCTATACCATAGAAGAGCCTCTTAAGTACGGAGATAAACCCGAATTAGAGATATTCGCGAAGCGCCCGGTACGAACCGAGTTTAACCGTGCCAAATCCACATGTCGAGATCCATTTGATAACGCATCGTGATAAGCCTGCTGTGGGGCGCGTCTTGACAAAAGAGACCGGGTGATTGGATATAATTGAAGTGGGGTATGAGAACTATTGACGTTGAGGTTGGGCTTCTAGAAGGAAAGAAGTTCTAGAAGTTCTAGGGCTGGGCGACGAGACGGGTTGTGAAGCTCAAAAGGGAAGCTGGAAATGTCGGGTAAGCTTCCCGCACATATCAACACTTTAGCCAAGGCAGATGCAGCTGTGTTGAGAATATTCTGGAACGCGGCCTTTAAACGACGTCGAGCACTATTGGAAGATGCAAGCACGGGAATAATATCACTCGGGCTAGTTCCATGATGGAGATCGTGATGAGTTGGAGAATTGGAGGCCGTGGGGTTCTTGTGGTGGGGTAGGAGCGGTAGCTACAGACAGTACCGTGTTGGCCGTGCCGGAAGAGAAGAAAGCAGGTAGTTGTATTGGATCCCGTCTTCAGTGCCGTGTCTTAGATTCTTAATCTGTGACGATGGCTTTCCCACAATGAAAAACAGCCAGTAGCAAAGTTTGATCCCGCTCTGCGTCAGTGAAAAGCAATTTCGAAGCCGTTTCGCAGCTTGACGTCTTGATGCTAAAGCGGGAAGTCGATCTGAAGGCGGAATATCTCCATCGATTTCCCATCGAGGGGCACGTGTATCCAATGGCAAGAAAATAGTCATGTGCATGACCATAACGCATCACCCTGACTTATGTCCGGATTAGGAAAGTCGTAATCAGATGGTGGCTTTGCAACAATCTGAGGCTTTACCATGGACGTGATACTGGGCTGAAATTTGAAAGGCTGCATCAATCTTGCTCAAAACTTTGGTATTGGTGTAAGTGGCAGCAACGGGTGAGGACGGTATGCAGGAGACGATGATTTGGTGTAGCGAGACATCGGACGTTCAACAGGGTTGAAATCAGGGTTTGGTAAATTGGAGGGTTAACATCGCATGGTTGAGTAACAAAATGGCTTGATGAACCTTCCAGAGCATCGAAACCTGATGAAAAGCTTCAGTGGCACATTTCTCAACAGTCCGGCGTATCAGCAGATACCTGCTCCCACTTGAATACACGGCTTGAAATTCTAATATATCTCTTATAGGAAGATGCTAAGCATTAAGGTTACTTCCATGAGGAGAAATTGTTTGATCTGGACGAATCAATGGAATATTGGGAAAAGCGTTGTCGATGAGTTGCAGCCAATATGTTTGATTGCCTTATCACTTACAAACCTTTCGAAGAATGAGAGGACTCAGCATTCCATTGCTGTTTCAAGTAAAGAATTTAAACTTCTAGCAACTGTACTAGACCGAACAGAACTGCAGGTAGGAAGTTGGGGGGTTGGCTCTTGAGCAGAGCTGAAAGCTTTGCATCCTTCATCCAGTCGACCCGTCATCTGTGACTTTTCAACGAAAGTTTTTGAGTCACATAACGCACTGATATGAACTTCAGTACTGCATTACCTTAATTAATACCAAAACAGGAATATAGTACATTTGTGGCACTCCTGTTGTTGAAGTGATTCATCTCTAAGTGAGAGAAAGATGGTAAGCTCCAAGTTATCGAAGTAGCTCTAAAGTGACAATGCGGTATCCAAAAACGTTCTCCAATTTAGAAAGCTTTCAATCTATACCCTAGCAAAGATAAGATATCTTAGTCTCAGATGTGTAGTTTTGTTCTGGAAGCATAATGGAAGACCAGGGTGGCTGTTGTTGAGGAGGGAGGTGGCATTTAAGCGAGGAACCACAACTTGCATGCCTGCAGCTGGTGGACGCAGAGACGGATTAGTTTCCCAAGACGACAAAGTCAGAGCTAGAATAACAAGGGAAATAGTCGCAGGCATCCGCGGATATTATTTTGAACCATCGCAGGGTGGCCTTAGCTCTTCGGTTTGAAGTGATCACAAAGTCCGGTAATTGCGGTCAGAGGCCAACAGTCTGAGCATGTGAAAATCGGTCGATTGTGTCGGAGTCCATATCTCTACCTGAAGACGATGTGAATGGTTCGTACGTGGACGGCTATGTAGTGTAATACTTGGATGTAACTCCACTTCAAGCACTTGAGCTGAGGCGGTTGACGAGATACGAATACTACTAGCATCCACCCTGGTCAGGAATATGGCTTGCGGTAGCAGTTGCAAAGCATGCGTGAGTTATCGCTGTATATTTGCCTGCTCTTCTAAGGCGATATCGGTCCGCTGCTAAGAGTCTGCTGTCAATGGTTCAATCGTATTATCCATCAGTTTTAGAACTATTAATGGTGTTGTTGGAGATGGTTCGACTAGTTTGGACACCACGGCATTTGACGGCTGAGAGCGGCAGAACATCACCATAGACGACATAGCACTGGATAGCTTAGGATTACTGATATGTTCATTTCGACTACTGACAACCCAATGCAACCATTTGTCGGATAAAACGCATTGCCAAACGATACGATGATAAGATAACCCCTAGCGCTGCGACCAAGTTCGATATGGGTTTTTCATCCTCAACATCCAAAATGACACGATCTTTGGTTCAATGTGATAGTCTGTTCGTGCTGCAGGATGGAATGGAAGGGATGATGTGCATGAATGAGACTGGGGGTGAGCCAGCTAAATGCAAGGCACGAGGTGAGTTGCTGATAAATGAGCTTTATTGTGGAACCTCCGGCATCGAGAAGCACTTGATCTACCTTGCCAAACTGTGGGGGATCTGCGGACATGATATGTGCCTGCAGTTTCCTGCCCCCATTGAAAGGCTCTAAACTTTTAATGTAGTGAAATGGCTACGGATGTGAAAGTGTTGCTGGTTTATTCCCAGAAGGCTTGTCAAGTATGACTTGTTACAATTTGCGATGGTCATATGGGGGGTCGACCACCGATTGTTTCCGTCAACAAAAGGAGTCCGGTCCCTCTAAGGGAATGATGGCACAGAATGTTAGGCATCCGAACCTGAGCTGCACCAGGGCTGCAGCAAGCGAATGCCCCGTCCTTCGGGAGAGCTTACTTCGACCTTACAGGAAGGAGACAAGGGCCTAACAGATGAGATTGAGATAGGATTCTTCTGCATGCTTCTATGCATGACGCTATTGAAAGCTCAAACTATAGGAGGAGGAACGCAGCGTAGAAGCTCTTGGCCGATGGCGTAAGAGGTAGCTCAAAAAACTCAAGGAGGTAATGGCAACTTGTGTGTCTGCCGAGAGCTGCTAAGCTGCCTCCCCACATATCGAAATGCCGTCTTAGGGAGGTCTAGTATGCATGGAAGTGTGCGATAAGAATATTTGAGTCCTTTATTAATCATTTTCTGCCATAATCATGTCCTTGAATGTAATAATAATCCTCAAAGTGATGCGCATTCGGCGACATCTTCGAGTATACCTTGACATGCTCGGGCGGCTGGGGCCCTAAGGACTGACAATGGATGTTTTAGTGTGGCAGGTACAGCTCTGACATGCACCTAACCGGAAATTCGAGAGGAGACTGGTCTTGATCAAGGTTCGCAGCCACAGGCGTTCTTGTGGCATTGAGAACGCCTTTATTCTCTAACATAGATCAACTGCTGCTCTCATTGCCGTTCCACATAGAGCTTTCAATGCCCTGGAATGCACGTTGGGAATCTAACGCATTATTCCACTCGATGTGCCCGAACTCCGCATCGATATCTCCAAGCAACAGAAACTCATTGACTTCAGGATTGGCCCAGTCAACATCGAAATCAGACAATGTTTTATCGCCAGAGAGGTCCCCTGGTGCAAGATCCGACAAATCACGCGTATGAAAGTCTGAGGTTTGGTGTTGTGATATCAAAATGTCGTCTCTCCCCTTGAGTTCCTCTTCTCTTGCAGTACCATTGAGATTTGGTGGTGGTGACATCCAGCATGAGACGAATTCATCGTCAAAATTGAGGGGCTCTCTGAATTGAGTGTGACTCTTCTGATCATTGTGCCATGCTTGAAGTCCAATTAAGAGCCTGAGAAACGTTAAAGGGGCTCGGCATTCCATTGGCCCTACTGCTAAGCGTAATTTATTGATAAGGGAATCAAGATAGAAGCCTAGTCTGAGGTCAGAATGGTTCAAAACCGAACCAATATTGCTAGTTGGTGATTTTGCAGATATGTGCAGTTTGGTAAGAACGACGACGGGGTAAGCTAGTCGTGTAAAGTTGGATATAGGCATTGAACGAAGTGTCGGCAATTCCATGTTCAGGAAGCAGTCGAGAAGGGTATGGATTGAGGAGATGATGACGGTTATTGGCTTTACATGGGATGACGTGCCATGTATTTCTGGAGCTATCGACAAAATCTTTCTAAGTGTATATGGCGGCAGTAGATCACCAGGAGCATGATCATCATGCATTGCAATTTCATGTATGAAAATCTGCGTATGTAAATATGCTAGGTTCAGTGTAACTATATTCTTTCAGCAATGTTCGGGCTGGAAGAGACAGCGCTTACCATTAGTGGAGCCGCTGGGGAGAAACTTTTCTTTCCAGTTTATCAAATTTTGCTCATATGCGCTTAGCATCAATTGCGTTTGACGTTCAGCTACTATTGCTCAAGTAATCAGTATAGTGCAAAATTGAAGTGCGAGTCGGGTGGTTGAAAAGATTAACGATGAAGCATAAAGTGAGATGGACTCACAGTCGGCAATATTGCCCGGGTCATCAAGAGAAAACGAAGCAACAATCTCCTCAGTCAGTTGAAGTAGTCTTACCCATGCCACCAAGGTATCATCTAAAGCTGATACTGTGCCCTGAGCAGTCAAAAATTCCACACAGTTGTCGATCCATTTGTTTGTTCTAAGCATATTGGGTCGCCGCATGACTACAGATACTCTGGGTTCTGTTAGACGTGATATATGCTCGCTCTTCATTAGACAGAAGGACGACTTACCCGGTAGAAACCAAATAGCATGCTAAGATGGTTCTTCGTCTTTCTAAATCGTCATCAAGTGTGACCGAATCGCTTTTAACACTAGGAAACGGCGCATGATCTATACCGTATCGCTTTCTTGATGGATTGGGGTCGGTTCCAAGGCCAATTTCTATTGCCATAGTAGTGGCCATATGAATGTATTCGTAAAACTTTAGTCTATCAAATGCTCCTGGTGGGTAATACCATACTGAGGTTACAAGCTGCGCTTGAACCAGTTCCAGTGATTTTTCGTTATGGAATACAGCTCGTTGGGTGTATGCCGTCACCACCTCACTGTGGAGGATGCTATACAGATGTGGATCGACCTTTCCGGAGGCAGCAGCGATTACCGCAAGGAAAAGAATAGGCCTCTTACGTCTTGTCTGTTCGGGCGATGTTCCTGGCTTAAAGTAAACACATGGATAGTGTGGAAAGAGATCGTTGATGAACACATAAAAGAGTGCTTCTGCATATTGCCATGTCAACAAGCCACGGTCAATAACATCTAGTTCAGGTACGGAGCTCAATGTACCGCTGTCATGCGAGTTGTATGCAGGTACTCTTTTTCCGTCAGATTTTGAGCTCGTCTTGTTTGAAGTAGTAGGATACTTTAGGTTTCTAGAAAACGATGTCATGTTCCCTGTCGCTGAATCTCTACTATCACCTCCTTCTATTGCTAGATCGTTGGGACTTGAAGAAACTAGCGCTGATTCTATCTTCCGTTGAAGGAAGAGAGCACGCATCGATTTCACTTCTTTTTCTAGATCGGCCACTCGAGTATCCGTTCGCTGACGCTGCTTTCTCCTTTGTGGTGGAGCGAAGACGCATTGGCGGTCTGTCTTGAGACATCGTAGACAGGATTTGGTATCGGAGAAAGAATTTATCATATTGTTAGGAAGACATCTAACTTTATGCGTTCTGCAAGCTTCGCATGCTCGATTCAAATTTTGCTCTCGAGACCCCGTCGCAAGTTCAAGTTCCATGGTCGCTTCTGAGAGGTTGCTGAACGGGGCGTTCCACGTGGATATCTTGAAAGGTAGGGTTAGGTATGTTACAGAGCGACCACGTAAAGTCTTAAAATTTGTGCTACTTGTATGAAGTATAAGTGGCCCCTATGAGCAGGATATGTCCGTTCGCAATATCTTTGAGACACTGAACGAAAATGAGAGTCTGGATCGGCGTAATCACGCTCAAACGTTTTTCCATGCAAACGAAAGGTCATGTGATATGTCTTCTTTGTATCTTAATATACTGACCATCTTGCTCTAGATATGTTAAGAGATGATAGAATACCTTAGGAAGCTTTCGATTTTGAACCAAGATTTGTGCAGCCTTTCTGTTTGATGCGCGAGTGGGGCAGGTCACGTGGGTATTGGCCTCTTAGTCCTATGTCGGCTTTCCAAAGTTCTCATGCCTTCGCGATATTACACAATCTACACGAAAAACCACAGCAAACTCGTTCAACGGGAAAGAGATGACGAGAGGTCATCGAGATCTGCTTTCAAGTTCAAGAACGAATTTGGCCTAGCATTAGGGCTTTTGAATGCACTCTCTGAGTCTCTCTCGCATGCAAAGCTGCCAAATGACTCTACGTTACCTCGTTCTTCAATCTTTCTCAAGACTTAGTCGACTCGGCAACTGAGAAAGATGCAATGTAAACATTGAAGAAAGGTTCAACCATGCATTTGGTGTCGCCATTGCTGTACATCTGCGTCCAGGCTACCACTGCTAATTTAGCCTCTTTTGCATAAGTCTCGTCTGCTCAAGACGATACAATTAGGCTATGCCAAGGGGATGAATATTTTTTGTATAGCTGACTTTCTTGGTTAAGTACCTTCGATAGCCATTGAAGGTATTCCGTTCCCTTCAATCATTCCTTCGGGTCACCGCGATAGCCAAGTTGTCGTTCTAATCCTGTGAGAACACAGTACGCCCAGTCTTTAGGGCTTTCCCATCAAAATTCATTCATTATGCGCCAACCATGGCTGTCAACTTTTACGGTTTACATGGTTGTTTGTACAGCTCTGCCGCTTGTCAATAATTATGCTCACCACGTTAGTACCATAACTTCCTCAACTCATGGTTCAACAAACGAAAGCCCGGCTTCTATTGAACTGGCTCGCTCCAAGTTCACAGTTCCTGCACCGAACCTCTTCATCATTGAAATAGCCCCTACGACAACTTTCACATCAACAAGAAGCGAGCAAGATCAACCAAACACACAGAGCATTCAATCGAGATCATCCGCAGTTACAGCAACATCATCCTCAACAGCACCAATTGCTACAAAAGCAAATGTAGATGGATGCAATCAACAGGGTATTGCCACATCCCTACTTCAGTCGCATCTATGGGGAACGACGAAGGCATTAGATGTGCTTGAATGCCAGAGGAGATGTATGACAGTCTCGCAATGCATTTCTTACTCTTTCCGTATAGGAACTACTTCGGACGACAGTAACTGTGTTTTCTATCACATGTTTACTGCCAATGGGACGAATGCTGTGGTTCCGAGCGAAACGAGTGGGATCTTCTTTTCGGATAAATATCCAGAAGATGGGAGCAACTTTTGCTACGCGGTTGTATCTTCAAATTGACCTGAGATTTCGTGCTGTGGGTATTCAAGGGCTATTTCTGAGCATTTGATATAAGACTTACCCGATATGAGGCATCTTCAACCCATGGATAACGTCATCGGGATTTCAACTTTTAATATTGTTCGATGTTTTGCGTGGCAGAAAATATGCAGCAGCTTTTGAATGCTGAAGCCTTGGTTCACTGGTGGTTTTCGCTTCAGCAGACAAGTACAGTCTACTCCTGTTTCCAGGGCAAATAGTTCAGTACCTCGCTAGCTCCAGCCTTTAATTAAGCGTATTCACCTCTCTCGATTTCCGAATGATATTGAAAAATGAATCTCGTTTCATCATTGTATCCCAGCACTTATAAGTTGATGAGCTTTAGTCGAAAGCGTGCCTAGCAAGCACGATTAAGGAGCTCATATTAAGAACCCAAATGTCATGCAGGCTTACAAGCAGAAAGCATCAATGTAGCTGTTTCATTGTGCCACTTACTACCAATCATGAAGTTTCGGCTGCCGCATGCTATTGTCATGTTGGTTCATACGTAAGGCTAAAGCGATCGCAAAACAAGCAACGGCCAAAAATTGCCTTGCCTCCAACGAGCATGTAAGATCCAACAAACAAACCCAACAGGGTAAAATGCCGAAACTTTGAACATGTTTTTTCTCTTGGTTTGATCCTCTTTCAATGTTTAAAACTGATTCTACTACCAGCAAAATAACGTTGAGTTGTATTCGCAGCCATATCAGACAAATTAAGTAAGTTGCTACCTTTCGATCCCGCACTGTTCTAACGTCTCACTAGCTGCAGAAAAATGTCTACTCAACCTCCTCCCCCATTTCGACCAAGGCAATGCTTACCTTTGAGTCCTAAGATTATGCAAGAGCTCATGGGCGATGTTACTCTACAGATCGCACGTCAGATCGTAAACTCAACCCCACTGAATACCGGTGCCATCATTCTTGACAACGGCTGTGGCAATGGCGTCGTCACGCAGGCAATCACTGAAACGAAAGAAGCGGGGGATATCACAATCCACGCAACAGATGTTGTGCCCCCACTGGTACAAGCAACAGCCGCACTTGCAGCTTCAAAGGGTTGGGCAGATTCCGTCAAAGCAGAAGTTATGCCAGCAGAAGCTTTGTCCTTTGGAGACAATTACTTCACGGACAGCTTCAACAACTTTCTGATCTTCCTCGTCAAAGATCCTGAGAAAGTCGCTAGTCATATCTACCGCACTCTCAAACCTGGAGGAACTGCGATCGTCACGACGTGGGCGAGCGTCGCTCACCATAATCCAATTCTGAAAGCAAACAATGCAACGAGAGGCGAGGATGCTTTTCACGCCTACAAGGAAGGTGCGAAATGGCAGAGTGCTGATCATCTCAAGTCTGTTCTTGAGGGTGCTGGGTTTAAGGATATTAAAATGTCGCAAAGTGATGCTGTGCTACAGATTCCGGATCTGAAGCGTTGGTCGGAGGTGGCTTGGAGTTTTCTAGGGGCACCGAAGGGACCTGCGGGTGGATGGGTTGAAAGTGATGAGGAGAGGTTTGATGAAGCTGTCGCTGTTGTGAAAAGGGCAATGGAAGATGAAGAGACTATTACTGTGGATGGGAAGGGTGGAGCTGCGGCTAGGATGATTGCTCATATTGCGGTGGCTAAGAAGTGATATCGTTGGAATTCCGAGGTACGGTAAGTTTCAAAAGCATCGAGTATCAAGTTGTCGTCAAAGTTGTCTGGTTATTCCATTTAAAACCCCCCTTTGTCGTTATATGAATCTCTGGTTCTAAAATAATCATAAGGCTCTTCACATCCCGTTCGAGCGATATGTTCTTCAAAGCTGCTCAATTTTTCTTCCTCGCATCCCTTAACATAAAACACTCCACAAAATCCTCACCACCCTCTTTCTTAGACGGAACCACCAACCTTCCAATCTCCTTAAACCCCATCTTCTCATACAACCTCTTCCCCGCCGGGCTAGCCTCAAGATAAGCCTCCAACCCCTCCTCATCCGCTTTCCCCAATCCCCATTTCAACATCTTGCTCCCCGCACCCTTTCCCTGCCACTCCGGTCTCGTCGCCAAAAGCTCCAAGTACCAATGTTTCCTCTCCCCCATATTCTCCTTCCTCTTACTCACCAGCGTCCCAAAAAAGTGATTCGCAAGCTCAGCATCAGAACCCTCTGGCCATTGCGGTAAATCCTCTGGTCCCGGAAGTCTTTTATCTGTTGGAGAGTTCCACTTTGAGTAGGCGATTGGGGTTTGAGAAGTGTCGGAAGTGGGATAACAACAGATGAAGTGCCAATCTGAGGATGCCATTTCTTCAATTATGGCGTCGTACCAGAAGTTGTAGGATTTATCTGTGCGTGGAAATGCTTGCAGTGAGATCTCATCTTTTTCAAATGCTGCGAGATATATTTCTGTAAGGATTGCCGCGTCTTTGAGTGAGGCTTCACGGATTGAGAGAGACATTTTCAGAGGGGAAATCTTGCTCGCTTATTGAAGTAGTAGGAATACAAGGGTGAAATATGAGGAGAGAGAATTGTAGTCTTGAAACTCTCTTCTTACAAACAGAATGAGAATTAACAAGTTTTCTTACAGACACAGTGAGATGTAAACTACGATTATGTCAACAACAAACAGTGGCAATACTTCGGGTCTGACATGTGGGTCTCCCTTGCTAGACATGACGGCGTATGACTCAGTTTCAACGTCAAATCCTTCGTCTTCTTCTCAACCGCATCGTCTTGCTTCGTCTCGGCGTACACAGCATTCGTAGAGGAATGTAATGTGTTTCATACGAGTTTATTCGGTTCATCTCGTGACTCCAGCAAAAGGTATGAGAGTCCAGGAATTGCGGGGTCTCCAACTTCCCAAGTCAGGGATCGGATAAATTATTCAACCACCCAAGCTTCAAATTTGTGAAGGTAATATCAGGCTCAATGGAAATGCTTCCTCCGAGGTCGAAATCTGCTAGTCGCGTCACGCGTAGATAACTTCTTGAGTACACGTTTCGTATTACCATTTTTCAGAAAAGAACTCCCAAAACTTTCTGCTATTTTTTCATGTCAAATTTCTTTCAATCAGTCACCTATTCCTTCTATACACAAAGCAATCTCAAATCAAAATGAAACCCATATACCTCCTCTCCCTCCTCCCCCTCGCCCTAGCAAAACAAAAAGACAACCCACCACCCACAACCCAACTCCACGACCCTCATCTCCCAATCTACCTAGGCGAAGTATTCTGGCCTCCAGTAATGACCTTCCTGGCCTTCCTCCCACCCCCCGCAACCTCCAAACACACATCCGAAACCTACTGGTGCTGGTCCGCGCTCGACGTCACGAACCAGATTCTCTTCAACCTCGGCGGCATCAACAATTTGCAAGTCGAGAATTATTTCGACGACCAAGCTTATTTGACGCGGGAAGGCGAGAGGTGGGCAGATTGTCATGTCACGCCTGAGAGCCATCGGATGGGGACGTGTAAGGGCGTGGAGGATTGGGATTGTATTGGTGGTCAGAGGTATACCGGACCGGGGATTAGAAAGTGGAGTTGCTGGCCGAATGATATGGAGGCGGCTGTCAAGGAGTATGAGGGAAGATTGATGATAATTGAGAGTAAGAGGAATAAGAATAGAACAGTTCCGGCGTTGGGTGATGATGGGTTGACGAGCACGAAGGAAGTTAAAGCCACGGAGACGAAAGTGGTTACTGGAGCGATGGCTAGTAGTGATATCATTGGTGGTTTTGAGCCAAAAGTCACCGGCATTTAGAAAAAACTGAAAGTATCTGTCTGTAAATATCCCTGACAAGAATTTCAACTTCCGAAAAACCGCCCACGAGGTGCGAGAAAGAAGAATTATCAGTGAGAATTGTTGACAGAAGAGAAAATCTGTAAACTTCTGTTCTAGCTTTCCACAATATTCCATCAATGATTGTTTGGAAGATCTCCCCAGATGAAAGGACCTTTTTTATTCAGAGAGCACTTTTGTCCACAAAAATGCCAAGTGGAATGTAGAGTATCACAGACATACAACTCGCTCAAGCTCCCTTTATCATTCCAGGAATCTAACAAAGTCAAATTCTCCTCACAGGCAGAGAAAAGGTCGATGGATGATGCCATCTCATATTTACCTCGCTTGAACTTCTCCGTAATCGCAATGATCAAGACATAAGTATTGCCAACCAAGACGGAAGATGTAATATCTATTTCGGGTATAAATTTGAGCGACACGGCAAAGATGGATTCCTCGCTTTGAAGCCTTTCATCATCATCTCTCACTTACTCTCAGAGCTATCTTCTCCCGGCAAGTGATGCTTCCTAACCTATATCTTCGCCCCCATATTAACATGTACACTCTTAGTCTGACTATAAGCCGCCAACCCCGCTTCACCCAACTCCCTCCCAATCCCCGATTGTTTCACACCACCAAACGGAATGCGGAAATCCGAATCATTACTACTATTAATCCAGACCATACCAGCCTCGATCCTCTTGGCCACTCTATGCGCTCGTTGCAGGTTTTGCGTGAACACAGCACTTCCAAGACCGTAAGTAGTATCATTTGCCATTTCCAATGCTTCTTCTTCGGTCTTGAAGGAGGCGATGACGACGAATGGACCAAAGACTTCCTCGCGGTAGATTTTCATGGTGGGTTTTACATCTGAGAAGATGGTTGGGGTGATGAAGAAACCCTTTCCGGATTTAGGACCGCTGGTAAATTGCTCGCCGCCTGAAACGAGTGTGGCCCCCTCATCCTTACCCGATTGTACGAAACCAAGGACTCTCTCGTACTGTGTCTTTGTGACTTGAGGACCTTGGTATGTGGATTCGTCGAAAGGATTCCCAACGACAGAGATTTGCTTCACATGGGCCTTGAAGTCTTCAATGAATTTGTCATAGATGGTGTCTTGTACTAGGATTCGCGACGTGGCGGTGCAGATTTGACCTTGATTGGACATAATTCCTGAGACATATTAGTAAGCTTATACACATACAGTACTGCAAGATAGACAAGCCCAATGTCTCACATGCTCCATCTCTTGTCGATGAAATAAGCTTCTAACAGGAATGCGGAAAATAGGGGAAGCGAGAAAAAGTGGGGCTACCGAACTGATGGGAACGACATACCAATGTGCGCCCACTTGACGGCTTGATCCAATTCTGCGTCTTCAAAGATGATCAATGGACTCTTTCCTCCAGTTTCTAACGTGATATTCTTCATGTTCACCGATGCCAGCTTCATAATTTCCTTTCCAGTTGCAGTACTTCCGGTGAAAGCAACCTTATCAATCCCGAGGTGAGTAGCGATGGCAGCTCCTGCTTCTCTTCCGTATCCATTGAGAATATTGACAACCCCAGGTGGGAAGCCGGCTTCCTTGATAAGATTGGCAAGGTATAAGATGCTCAGTGGCGTCTGCTCAGCGGCTTTGATAACGATCGTATTTCCACAAGCCAGTGCAGGTCCTAGTTTCCACGCCGCCATAGCCAGAGGATAATTCCATGGAATGATCTGACCACAGACACCAACCGGCTCCTTAATCGTATACGCGAACTTATCAGGTCCAACATCGATTGTTTCTCCGTGTATCTTATCCGCATAACCGCCGTAGTATCGAAGACATCCCTTGACTTCCTCCAAGTCACCACCCAGAGAATCCGCGTAGATCTTGCCATTGTCCCAGGTCTCAATCGTCGCTAGCGTCTCTGCGTGTTCGGCAACAAGATCGGAAAGCTTGATCATCATGTTTCCTCGATCGGTGGGAGCCATGTCGCGCCATGATGGATCTTTGAGGGCTTTGCGCGCCGCAGCCACAGCCTTGTCGACATCTTCGACGCTTGCTGCATAGACGGATGTGATTTCGGTTTCGTCACTAAGCTAAGCTCAGCTCAAGGACAAGCTATCGGAGAACAGACATACGTAGGGTTGATGGAAGTAATCTTCGTTCCACTGCTGCTCTTTACCCATTCGTTGTTGATAAACAGCCCTGTCGGCTGTGTGTACTTTCGACCATTGGGAGCTGTGAGCTCAACTGATAGATCAGACATCCTAGCTGCTGTGTAACTCAGGAATCTGTGGCTCGAGGTATATATTCTCAGTCTAGCTGTAGAGCTTCGGGATTTCAGCTGCGTTTGTAGATTGGGATTGAAACTCGGAGCTCTAAGCTGTTTCAAGACGGTAATTCGGAGATATGTGGGCAATGGTAGAACGGCTTTGAACATTGGTAAGACGGGAAGCAAGAGCCCCAAGGCATATGTAGTTCTTCAAAGGTGGAGGGAGGTGGTAGTCGATGTCGCACGTAAGCGGGGTGGTAGAATTGGTCTCGAATAGCTTCTCGTAGTAGACAAGCGTCGTCCGGATGGAAATTCCCGATCCAGTCTAGCGCGGATGACCCCACCATTTACCATACTTTTGAACCAACAGCTTTCAACCTCCTTTTGGTCAAAAACCATATAACTTGATGGCTAAGGTGCTCGGAAAAGGTTTGTAACCACATGTATGATATGATTGCATTTGATCCGCAGGCAAGCGCCGTGGAGGAACTGTTCTTGCACAAAAGCTCCAAGCACGACAACGACAAATTGAAGCTCCATGAACATTACCCCTCTATCACGTGAGAACATTTGAAGATTCTATCTTAGCAGCGATGTAATAAGTAATTTAGGTAACGCTGAGCTCGAGTTCCGAAGTCAATACTTTGAAACATAGACAACACCGATCTCCACAAACACCCAACTGTGCCAGAATGCAAAATGCCTACCCAAACTCCTGCTAAAAACAAACTAAAAACTTCGACGAACATATACACAGCCTTTTTGTACATTCTGTTTATATCCCCAGCCTGGCTCCTGGCATTCGTGCCAATTTTTCCAATTTCTTTTTACAACCCTTTGATAGCTCGTTCCTTATCTTTGAACCGCACTGGCCAAACGAACCCTTAAATCCTCCACTCCCACCTCAAAAACAGGGCCAGAAGACCTCTACAACACCAAAGACTCCTCAATAAGCTCAAGCACCGACCGACCAAAGAAAACGTATGTGTGTTCTCATCCGAGTACCTCGATGTGACTCAATCCCAAGTCTCACCTGCGTCCTACTCACAATCGCAACTCGCTTAACATGATGAACCAAAATAACAAATGAAAATCGGAATATAAAACGTGCGTGCGCCAAATCCATCAAGGGTATTCGCAATGAAGATTAGTTTAGTAAATTCTGCCGAGTCTGGTGGCAGACAAACTGGTATCATCGGTTGCCCGGTATTAACAAACTCTACTTCGATTTCGCTCAGTACATTCCGGACCAAAGTAGCAGACAAAGTAGCGAAGAGCGCGGCAAAGCATTAGGAGTATGCAACAAATTCGAGGAGACACTACGGTCGTGCCATGCCAAAGTGCGTAAAACGACAAAATGTAGGTATTGACGAGGTATCTAAGACAAACTTGTGGCAAAGACAATTCGCTCGTATCCAACTTAAATATGATTAGCGATGTTTGCTGTCTCCAGGTGGTGGATGCCTGGCAGGATCATATGGTCCTTGTCTTCCAGCATACGGCGGGTAATGCTGCTGAGGCCCCAAAGTAGCGCTAGGTGGTCCTGTCGAGACAATGCTTTGCGTCGTCGCTTGTGGTGGCTCCAGACGTAGCGGAGGAAGATTCTGTGAACCTTGCGGCGGACCAGTTGCATAGCCGGGATTTTGCACTGGTGGTAGCGTCGAAGGTGGCGAGTTAGAGTAAGGTGAAGTCGCATAATCGCCCTGCGTGTTGATTCTCCTTCTTCGTGGCGCTGTATCGTTCATTGACGGTTGCGGATGGGGGTTGAAGCCTTGAGTCGGAGGAGTTGGTCCTGCTAGCTGCTGTCCTGGAGGTGCAAATGAAGTGCCGCCCCGTAAAGTACGCGGACTGGGTGGAGTCTGCATAGCAAGATGGCGCATGTCGGGCGTGCGAAATACTACATCCCGAAACCTATCTCTTTCGCTGCGGTAAAAGTCCCTTTCTTGCTCGGTCTCTCTAAGCCTTCTTTCTAGCTCTCTGGTGTTTGTTTGTAGCTTTTCGATACTGATCGAAGCATCTTTTTCTTTTTCTTTTCTACGTTGACGGAATCGCGCTGAGGCTCCTGCGTTGCGCGCACGCTTCTCGTCAGCTAACTTTGACGCTTGGTGTACATCCACAGGTACCTGATACTGTCCTGACGATGTAGTAATCGTCAAGACCTGTATTGGATCGCTTGCTGACGTCTGCCTTGAGCTGCCAGCATTGTTGGAATTGAGAGAACTACTGCCACCGGGAGTCTGGGAAGCGGGAGCGCTGTACGGACCTTCTGGGGTCCCCTGGTATTGCATTCCTTCTATTCCACCACTACCAGGAGTTTGGTTCACCGATGTCGCAAAACTGGATCCAGGAAAATAAGAGGATGACTGCGCAGGCGCTTGCCCCGGTCCTGATTTGCTGTATAGGAAAGATGCTGGCGAAGTTTGAGCTGACGACGGATTCAAAGACGACGCCGAAACACTAGGACTTGCGCTTTGAGACAATGGAGCTAGTCTTGGGTCATTCATAGAAGGCATGCTCGTCCTTCGATCTTCAGGAAGGTTCGCAGATGACGGGAATCCGTAGTGTTGTTGGGATTGCGTAGTGGCTGGAATTGGCGGTGATCCTGACAACTGCTCTGTTTCAGTGGTATAGGCCCGTCCTCTGGACGGTAAAAATGGGGATCGCTGAGCATCGATGGTACCTCTACCTCGACCGCGACTAGAACTCAGGGATCGCGATGGAGATCTTGGAGTGAGAATCCGTCGCGGTTGCGGATAGGGCGCAGGATAACCCTCTGCTGTCGGTGGAGTGGTTGAAGCCGGCTGTAAGCTTGGAAATGTGTTTGAGATTGTCCTGGAAGGACTAGCACCAAAAAGAGGGCCTACTACAGATAATGGCGAGCCAGCGATTGAACCTCCCGGACGTTGACTGGTTGCGCTCCTGGGTTCTGGTTCTGAAGGATTAAGAATCGAGTGAACTCCAAGATCTCTTGAAGCTCCAGGCCCTCGCCAGTTCTCTACGGGTCGCGCAGGTTGAGGATCTCTCACTCTCTGAGGTGACGGTTGTCCTTGAAATCCTCTCCCCGCGGATACTGGTCGCTGTCTCTCTACCGGTCTGCCGGCTTGTCTAAGGTCATCTCGAACTTGAATAGATGGCAACGCAGTCCTATGACCATCGGTTGGCGACCTTGATGCAGGACGAGACGCAGATGGGTTCTGCGACATCGAGTCCTGATCCCCTAACCCTAGCTGGTCCCGAGGACCGGGACATTGACCTTTCCCACTATCCTCCCAACTTTGCTGGAAGCTGTGAAGCTTGTGAACGAAGTCAGCCAAGCGCTTTTCGGTCACTTCTGAATTTTGGTTTCCGGGAGCGCGTATGAGTTTTGGATATGTTGGTGCTTCTTGTTTGAAAATGATAGATACAGGATCTCCGTGCAACGGACGACTGCGAAGGTGTTGAACAGCCAGTGTGAATTGAATTTTAGAGTTTCCTTAGTCAGTCCCTCCGAGTGAGCGGTGAAAGTCAGCACTGAATGCTATTCTAAGAAGTGTGGCTCTGTGGAATTCAAGTTAACCATCAAGCGTAAAGCATGGTAGGTTACGGCGGCTGGGGAGTTTATGAGGTGTATTTGTTTCTTTGCTGTAAGATGAGTTGTTTAAACAGGGATGCTCCAATGGCAGAGACTTGCTGGTTGATCTGGACGAAAGAGGCTGTGTCTACGGCCGCTCGGTATCGATAGAGGACAGCTGATCACTAAAAAGACGAGTCACTGGATGTTAGTTGACTGCGCGTGCGAGGAATATAACCACTCCTGCCGATGAAGAAGGCGGGTGGTGGTGCAAGACGTACATGGAAGTGGGGAGGGCGATAGATTTGGGGACGAATCTGGGCTAGGCGGGCCACTCAGCAAAAGAACGGTCAGCAGTGGCTCGCGACTGGTCGAAAAAGAGGATCTGAATCTGTGCGAGTAAGAAAAATGGTCGTCTTCCGTGTGGTTTTACAGGCTGATGGGGAATCTGCACCTCGATGTGTCGAGATGGATGGCGGTGGGTGTGTTGTTGTTGGATGACGCTTTTAGCTCTGCAGCCTTTTTCCACACAGCTGCAGTTCTATTGCATTGGGGAACCCCAAGCTTTTGGCCTTTGAATCGTTCAGATTGCCCGTCTCACTCTCCACCCACAGACCTTTGGGAGCCAAAGAAAAGCCTTTGCCGTGCCAGGGCATCGCGAACCAGGGCAGCTTCTACGAGTGAACTATCAGCAGGCCCATTTCTGGCTGTGACCCAAGAGCCCAAGGAGATCAACCTTTACCTTCTTCCATCCCTGTCTTTGGGTCGGAACGCTCAAGGGTATGCTAGCTTAGGTGGGTGAGTGGAAGACAAGGTAAGCTATAGCGGGTCGGATTCCAACGACTGGGATGTGCGAACCTTCCGCGAGATGCTCCCACGCTCTCGTGGGCTGTTAAAAGGCTGCAGGCTTTGGTTGCAAAGGAGTTGAGGCAAAGGTACTGGGGCCAATGCCACTCGCGGCTCGCATGCTAACTGTGCTAACCTGATGTTTGACGTGACCGTTGCTAGAGGAGGGTTAGAGCCTGACGGCCGAAGACTTGGTGAGTTCTCGCCCACGAGGGTCTCGACGGAGCTGTACTTGCTGTGGAGATAAAAGTGCGCACTGCTGCTGGAGTTGTTGTCTCTCTGGGATTCATAGCGCACGCGGAAGGCGGGAGGCCGTGGGTAAGCTACCCAGAAAATCTTAGCTGATCACGTTTTATGGAGAGTTCGGCTACGTGACTTCCAGGTTGCTGGTTATGACAACACACCGATGATCCAAAATTGACTGAGATAGGATTGCGGCCGAGAAATAAGAAGATCTCTTTGTGATGGCCGTCTTATCAGCAGAGAAGCGACCGGGAGCGTTTGAAGTTGGCCATGTTGGTGACAGATGCTACTCTACGTACAGGGACGGTGAAGAAATGTTTGCACCGCGCCAGTGATCAATTGAATACAAATTACCATAACTTGCAACACTTTTGCGACTTTGCTGTTGGTGACACTCGCGACTCCCTACTCACTTGAGCGTCATGCCCGAAATGGGTACAATTCCCTGATACTTCTCTTCCCAACTGCTAAATTTCCTTCACCGTCCGGCGGCCGAGATGAGGCACCAAAGGAGCACCAATGGACTCGACAACATTGAAACCCGGGATTAGCTTCAATGAGCGTAGCTCGCTTGCTGAATTTCCTGAGCAATCAATCATGTCAACAGCAGTCAAAAACAACGGCGCCTAACAATGTTCGGTGCAGCCACCTCTGCGCCTCACGTTCTCCGAAACAAGTCTGGGTACCACTCAAGTGTGCTTTAGCCGCGAGGGATTCCAGCTACCAGATTCCAGAGCAGCCCGTTCCAGTTTTCCATTGTTCCCCGTCTTCATGTTTTGAAGAGGTGGTTGAGAGCTGGGTCGCTTGAACTTGCGAATGCAGGTCTAGTTTGATGGGGGCTGTCTGACTTTGGGAAGCCTAATTGCTAGTTTCACCGTAGGTTTGGTGCTTCCCGAACAGCAGCACGTTATGCCATGCAGCTAAGGGCTGCAGCCCGATTGTGTGCTTGATGTGATTGCTGGAGAGCTCTTTATCGCTGTGCAGTAGCCCATCCGCACCAACTTTACTGTCGGGTGTGATCCAAAACGGCTGGAACTACTGAAGCTTGGAAGAGCACTACTCATGCACAGAGACGTCTTCAATACTGAATCCTTCCACGATTTCTAGCCCATTACCATCAGAGCGGCTGCAGCAGTAGGTCTGCTCGTGCGAAAAGTGCATCGGAACGTGCTCCCCACGTCACCCTCTTCCTCACGAGGAGGGAAGCAAAAGGCGTTACATGGGCGGGTTTATGGGCGCTCTTTACCTGCCGGGCGCGACCCAACAAGTCAAACAACCCCAGCGCAGGTGTGACAAGCCCCCAAGCGACAACCGGATAATGCTCCTTCGATAGAGCTTCCAATGTTTGTCGGCTGAGACCGTTTAGGCACGGGGAGCGCATGCTGACAACCACGAATTTCCACAGACAACGGGATGCTTGCTTTTGTTTGGCTGGCCACGCAATAATAATTACGAGAACTCGTGAAATTTCTGCGACAATTTCCAGCCCTGTAACCATGGGCTGGTTGCTCTCCTTTGTCCCCTTGTTCGGTCTTCAACAACTTCCACTTACAAGGATTTTTCATGTGCATCCGCTGGAATCAAGTCATCTAATCCTGGCAGCCACGAGGATCCCAGGCAATACCCTTGCTGGCGGTAATATTCGAAGACGATGTTCCATTCAGTTGGTATGGAAACACGTGAAAGCGATGACAGTCGCGAGCGAGGTGGCGTCTTAATTAATTGGACTTTACACAAAATAATGACATCAATTTGCCATTAATACTCCTGCCGAGTCTGCGAGATGTTAGGTTACCTTCCACGTTTTTGAATCGATCCGAGGTTCCTTTCCGGCAAGACGTAACCTTACACAGCCTTCGCTACGCTTAAGCATATCCCCAAGGCAAACGCAAAAAACGATGATAGCTTTCGTGTTTACTCCGTATGCTTCATCTTATGCTCGCCGTTTACGTCTTCCTATAGCAGCTGAACCATATAGTCGGCGACTAGTGAGCGGCGGCAGGATGAGTTGCATACGATGGAGTCCACATGCGCACTGATAAATTGCGAGTTTATTTCGTAAGAAGCCAACTTTGGAGTCCAGCTCCGCAAACTACGGTATATCAAATGGCTCTTCCCTCCCTTTCGTATCCAATTTGGTACCATCTCCACGTCTTTCAAGGATTGCCCACGAGCCGTGGGATGAGCGGTGTTGTACCAATTGCGCAACGCGTGCATACCCACCCCAGCCAGTCATTCGAAAAGATCAATAGGTGTCATGAGTGGTCAAATCAAGAGCCACGAAGTGCGGGTGACAGTTGCTGTGCCGTTTCTAAGGGATCCGAAAGCCTGCTCCAGCCTTTAGAATATTGGAAACTTACACGTCTCGAGACTTGACCTTGGTCTACACGCATGGCGGCCCAACAGAGATGTACCTGACGCCGAGGATGGCATCATATGATAAGTTTGATGTCGATCCAAGCTCAAGAAAGGCGTAGCTTGTCCGAAACAGTTTCTCCCAAGCTCGACAAGACCTCGTCTTTCGGTATGGGGAGGCGCCGCGTAAGACTATTAAGGGTCTCAACGGCAGTGATGTCTCGTCTCAGATAGCGCGAAGTGATTCAGGCTCGAGCTGTGCAAAATCGAGATGGAATTAATGTTAAAAAAGCACGTCGGCCTGGTATCTGTACGATGAGCATCGTTCACACCACCTCTTCGAACAATAACGGTAGGTAGTTTCAATTTAGTTAAATTGTCTAGCAATTGGTCTACTCCAAGAAAGTTCGGCAATGTCTGGAATGTTCATCAAAGAGCTCCACAAAGATATGCTAACGCCTACTTGTAGCATTGAAAATTTGTATGCCGATGGAGGAAAGCTGCTTTGGCATAGCATAGGGGTATTAATGTCCACGTTCGTCGATTTAGGAGCTCAAACACTTATGAAAGACGGCAAGTTCGGAGACTGGACCAAAGAGTTCGACATGCGTCAATAACAAGAGCGGCCCGAGTTGGAAGCTGGTTGGTACCCCCAAATTCAGTCGAAATGTCTCACTAATCGTCCCGATCCGCGCTTCTTAGCGATGTCTTGATATTCGACTGTTGATCCCGTCAAAGCTGCTCAAAAGTGGTTTGGTTTTGAACAGTTCGAGGGAATCAGGTGCCTGAGTTGAATTCATCGGCCTGATTATACTTCAACCTTTCCGTATTGAGAACCACGTCTAACTACTTCGAACACTATCAGTGGTTCAATCGCTTAAACCGGTCTGGTCATTTCTGATGATCACAGCTTGGAACATCCGCGTCATTTAAGGTCACATCACAATCTCAACCCAAGCTGCTGGATTTGTCGATTAATTAGCGTCGCCGTTCCTGGATCAGCAGCCCGGAACCACTTAAGGCCTTTCCTTAGTTTCGTCACACGGCGGGTCGTGGGAACCAGTGCCGAAAATACAGTGCACAAGCCCCAGCTAACAATAATCTGCGATGCGGATTTTGCGAACACCGAACGGAAGTGCCCCTTTTCTCGTGCTGATGAGGTTCGAGATTGAGGCGTGGATGTTGTTTGACTTGATCTGGTCACATAGCGGCTCGACCAGGTATTGATAGTACAACTTCTATGATTATCGAGGCCCGGGGAGTTATGCTATGCAATTCCATCAAAAACAGCCTCGTTTAGGATCAGCCTACCCCGTTTGATACGTAAAGTGCGGACTCTAGAACATTTCCTTTTGCATATGATTTATGCTCAAGCGCGGCGAGAATAGCAAGGCGTAAAATCCTATCTCGCGCCTCGAAGAACAAAAGTTGAGGCGAATGCAAAACGTCTCGGCATAAAAGGGTAAGGCTGCCATTAATTCGAGAATGAGGATGAGGCGGGGGAAACGCAATACGCGTACCCTCGATTGGCTCCCATGTTTCCATTGTCTCATCCCAAGGAGAAATTGGAGAGACGTGGTACCCCAGGACATGCAGCTAATGCATTGATCTTGATAACGGACGTGCATCTCGAAACAGTCACGGGGCCCGGCCAAAAGCCTGTCAAAAGATTACATCACAACCCAACCGGAGCCCATGAGCTTGCAAAAGCATCCAGGGCGAGCTGGCCTTCAAGGTTGCAGTTGCATTGCGACGAAAGGAACCGCGAAACAACCTTATTTGACATGGGTTTGTGTTTGAGAGAGAGAGCTAACCATGCTGGTGATCCTGTCTTCTAGAAATAGTCGAAATCTCAAAGGCATGACAACTGTCCGTTCTATGCAGCTTGGAAGGAATAACATATCCTGGAGGCTTGAAAGTTCACGTATCATTCCTGGCCTCAATAGATGGGCAGTCGCGTGGTGCGAAGTTCTTCAGCAACACCGCATCGTGCATGAGGGTCCGACCACCGAGTGTTGCATTGGTTTTTAACCTTCAGTGCCCTATTGTTTGTACTACTCGTACTGTCACGTTGACATAAGTGCCGAACAGCGGTCTACCGGATATCAATTCGAAATCCGAGATGCACACCATTCGTGCGTGAGGCGAGTGTTTCGCGCATCATTCGAGTGATTGAATTCGAATGGTATGAGATGGCGCTTAAGCAGGTGACAATGCATGCACAATTGCTGAAGGCTGCATATACTTGAATCAGGAATGAGAAGTTGGATATAGAAGCAGGACGGTCCACTCTCCATGCTTCCGATTGCTTGCCAACACTGTATGCAGATACTGATGCGGTGAGTTCGGAGTATCGTTAGATTCGTAACTCGATTGCATTGTAGCGGTCAATGAGGAGCTAATGTTTCTGATCGCACAGATTCTAGCTTTACATTTTCCGAGTTCCCGCAAAGTCGGTGAGAGAGAGATTGTCGCTTGTGGAAGATCGACTTTGGTTGAATTATTGACGATAAAAGAATCAAATCAGCAACAAAGTAAGGTTTGATAGCGTCTGAGAAGCGTTCGTAAGTTTACAAGTGTTCCATCATTGCAGACGCAGTAGTACCCACACCAGTGTGTTTTGGAATTAAACCTACAGCTTCGACATTCCAATCAGATTGATCAGATCACTTAGTTGTAGAGTTTATCCCGTAGTGCAAGACGCAGCGGCTTAGGGGAGTTCACACGAAAGCCATGCGAACTAGCAAGAAAGTTTCGAAACGGTGCAACCTCAAGCTAACTGAGGAGAATGCAACGTGACGAGTTTCCGAGGCAAAGGTAATGTGCTCGTATTCTCTGACAACACCAGCGTAACGGCGTCGTTTGGGTTGTGACTGATCGTAAAGACTAAAATTGCATGGGCACTTGTATCGTAATAATTGTGATCTGGAGCGACACGCCCGTTGTAAACATGCGAGATAAGCCTCGACCCTACTGTAGAACGTCAGTATCTTAACATGGAAGTAAACGCACGAATAAGCTTCCATACCACGGGATCAGCCATCTGGTTCAACACGGGATATATTTTCGCGCAAGTCATCAATGATGCACAGGACAACCTACATCCACGCCATTAGGCAAAACGGCCACATAGCCGCACAACATCCATAAAATAAAGCCAGCTCGAATCCACCATCGCGATGGAGAAACATAAGGATTTCCGAGACGTCGGGTACTGGAAAAGATACGAATTGGATGGAATGTCGGGCCGCCTGCCCAGGACGAAAGGATGTCCAGAATCTTGACTACCTTTATAAGTGAATTGCTGCCGTTCTTGATGTATCTTCTCATGTAATCTGATGTCTGAGTGACAATTCTAACTCGATAAGATATCGGAAGTGCATCCTCTGGGCGGAGTTATAGACGTGACGTATCGTTGAATTGGAGTGTTCCGCTGCGCGCGTCGAATATTTTGTTTTCGCAGCCCACATCACGCTTATGTTCGGATCTCCTATGACGTCCAACCGAACTACCAACGGGTCCATATCAACGAACAAACAAAACTTATCCTGGTGGCCTCAAATCGTTTCATTCTTCACATCCTCAAAGATGCCGGACATTCGAAGATGGACAGTCACGGAACCCTACCTCAATATCCACTGTGGGCTGGGAGAAGCACCATACTACGAGGCCGAGCGCAACACCCTTCGCTTCGTGGATATCAAAAACAAACGTCTTCATTCCGTGGATCTTAATGTTGGCCCCGAGTCGCTAAAAACTCTGGAGTTGGATATGTCCGTGGGGGTGACGGCTGATATTGAGGGTGTAGATTCCAGCAAGAAGATTCTAGTGGGGGCAAAGAATGGGGTGTATATCCTTGATAGAGAAACGGGCGGGTTTGGGTTGCTGAAGAAGTATTATGATGATGAGGAGAAGGATGAGAGATTGAGAAGTAATGATGGAGCTGTCGATACAGACGGGAGATTCTGGGTTACTACCATGAACGATTTCTGGGTCGGTGAACCCCAAGCAGAAGGTTTGTGAAGTCCCCGTTTTCTGTGCAACGCGTCATTTTGGCTTGTATGAGATGTTTTACATCTACTGCAGAAACTTTCTTTGTTCGTCATGATGCATGTCTTTGGCGGTTTGGCCTTTTCTATCTTTCCCATCTTTCATCACATGCGAGGCGCTTTCCCATGTTTGCTTTTTCTAAAGAAAGGTGGGTTTGCTAACACATTCCAGGAACGCTATTCAGGATTGGCAATGATCTCACACGTACTACCATGCGCACCTCTTTGACGATTCCAAACGGTGTCGGTTGGTCTCGGGATAAGAAAACTCAGTATTTTACTCACTCAACCGAGAAGCGTATCATTGCTTTTGATTACGATGCTGCGACTGGTGACTTGTCCAATGAGCGCACGTTCTGGGAGCATGATGGCGATGGAGATCCTGATGGATTTAAGATGGATGAAGAAGGAAACATCTGGCAGGCCATCTATGGCGAGAGCCGAGTGTTGAAGATCTCACCAGGGGGCAATATTATTGGTGAGATCAAGTATCCTACCAGATGTATCACATGTCCTTGCTTCGTTGGCACTGAGCTGTGGGTTACAAGCGCTGATGAGGAGGACGAAACCAATGTTGAGAGCAAGAAGTATGGAGGCGGCGTGTTTAAAGTTGATGTTGGTGTAAGAGGGTTACAAGATTACAAGTTCAAGTTGTCTACTTGAGCTCTCCCAAGTTCTTAAATATAGAAGCTAAAATTCAGCGAAAGCATGTTTTATTCCCGATCGTAGCACTATCGACAGCTCTCTTTGTCACATTTATACAAAGTGTTTATTTCCTGTCGCCAGCTATGTTGGGGGATTTAAAGCTGTTTTAGATAACATCTGGTAAATCAAGCACCTCCTCTCACCTTCGATAACAAAACTAGAAATGCTTTATTAGAGAAGGCAACAGTCTACTTCTTGGCCCGTTTCGATCTCTATAAAGATTTTCACTCCATCACCTTTGTAAGAGGAATGTTTCTCGTACTTTCCAGCCGATAAGCCTAGTGAACCTATATCGGCTCTTCTGATTTTGTTTCCTCCCAACCTTTCATTTTAGTCCTCCACCACTAAACAACAAATCTCAACTGTAACGATCTCAATCCCCGCACAAAGAATTCCAGCCTGCATAATAAACAAACAAACACTGTAAGTCCTACGTCTTTTCTCATTACCGTCGATCCACTCTTACCATGTGGTTAGGTCACTCTTCGAAAATGCCTGAAAATAAGGTTAACGACTTCCTCAGAGCCGTGATTACCCAATTTATTGAAAAAGGCCAGACACTCGATTTCCAACGTCTAGCTCAGGACGCTGGCTTGTTGAACTTGCGCGCCGCTCAGTACAGGTGGCAGAAACTCAAGGGAGAGCTAGGGGTTGGCAAGGATAAGGTAGCTGGCGGTAGTGAAATTGATGGAAAAGACAAGAAAGAAGGAGACGTCAGTGGCAAGAAGGCAGGTGGTGGCGGCAAGAAAACCGGTGGGAAGAAGAGAAAGATGGAGGAAGTCGACGATGATGAATAAGTCGTGAAGGAATCGATCGTAGCAGTGGAAACGGCTGGCAGGCTTCAACAGATCTGGGCAATGGGAACGCTTCTGGGGATTGTAATCGCAATACATTGGGATATCTACCTGGCCACGACACGAATCAAGATCTCGTAAACTCAAAGACACCTGCAAGATTGCAAAGTGACAAACAAGCCCGTGACATTTCTATATTTGGTGTCTAAAATTACTCTGTTCTCTACATCTGCCGTTCACTCTCGACACAAGGTACTCTAGAAGCTACGTTGGGTGATAAAAACAGAGGTGATGCTCTTCTGGCTGCCTTGTGCTGCGACTGCCCGATCCGCAACAGGGAGTTGACTTTCGCAAGTTACTATCTTGTTGTGTAACCTACATCCAAGCATTCCGTTTGTAAGCACCGGAATTGGAGTAGGTTTGATTGCTAAGGATAAGTTCGAAATTTGCTTTGCCGTGAATGAGTTAAGTTCGAAATACGATTTTGTGAAATAGTTATTTTAGAACTAACTAGAAATAACCTTTCTAGTTAGTAGAAGTTATTTAGAGGTTTTAATAGTATTAGTAGATATATATCTCTTAAGACCTTTTGGTAAGATATTTAAATTCTTACTTTATTAATAAATTATTTATCTAATTTATCTAAGATATTATTAAGTAGATTTCTTTCTTATTTTCTATTTTCTTCTCTCTAGATTTTTTATTTTATTTTAAATACTATTAAATAAATATATAGAATAATAACGCTACTATATATTAGTATAATAGTCTCTATAGTAATAATAACTCTATCTTTTTATTTTTAATCTATATTTATAACTATATAATTATATTATTTACTAATAAATTTTTAATTATTTCTTTAAATTTCTTTAAAGTTATAATACTTCTTTCTAGTATAAGTAGATACTTATAATATATACTATAAATATTAATTAAAATAAATAGTATAATTCTTACTTTTTAAATTTCTACTTTTAGTTAAGCGAGCTTCTTAAATTATTACTACTTTAGAGAAACTAAATCTTTATTATAATAAAAATTATAGTAAAATTATTAGCTTTATTATAGTATAATATAGTAAAGAAAGTATTTATATAGAGTAGTTAATATATTTAAAAAGAAAATAAGTATTATTTAACTATTAAATATATTCTTCTATTTAGAATTTAGTATTCTATTATCTACTAAGATAATTAATCTATAGATAACTATAATAAAACTAGTATATTAAAAGGTTAAATATATTAAATAGTAAAATATATCTTCTTTATTTCTCTATATTTTAATATCTTAGTATAAGTATTCTTTTAGAAAATAATAAACTAGATATATTTATAAACTTTATAAAGAAAACTATTAAATATATAGTCTCTATTTTAATTTATTAAAAAAGAATAAGTTTATAGATAAAGATACTTCTTAAATTACTAAACTTAGGTTAATATACTAGCTTATAAATATAACTATAAATAAGTTTTTATTCTAGCTATAGATATTTAGAATCTCGAGTAAGTAGAGATTTTATATATAGATTAGCTTCTTTTACTTTCTTAACTTTACTTCTACTCTTAGTGTCTATACCCCGACTATATGCTAATATAGCTTAAATGGCTTCAAAGCTCTAGTATACTGTCGAAACAACAAATGTGCCTATATGTAAAAATGTACTACTTGCGATTTAAGCAACAAGATAATTTGTAAACTACGCAATTGACGATATCACAGAGATTACTGACTGTCTTCACGTCCTAACACACCTGAGAACCCGGCAAATTGTTGATAACGCCGGATTGGAAGGAACTGAGCAAATTGTCAAAAGTAGTTTAGCTCTAAAGGCTACAATTGTAGTATTGTTGTTGATAAATTGCACTTGGAAATGCAGTGAATCAGGTCTATAAATACCCACAAGAAACTTCTCTTCCTTTCCGTTCTTCTCCCCAAAACGAAATCACCAGAAGCAAGACCAGACTCCCACATCAACCAAAAAGTAATCGATCTATGCCCTTTCTCATTACATACCAACCTCTCCCTCTGTTCAGTTGGATAGTAACTACTATTCTGGTCAACAGATAATCGCAAAAAGCCTCACGTTTATCGCCAGTATGGGACCTCACGATCTGACGGATGAGCAACTGCTACAAATGCTCGCCGCAGTGCTGGCGCAGGTTCATAAGGAGACTTTCTGGAAATTCATCGATAAGAACGTGTCTTGGGAAGTCGTCAGCATCATCCTCGGCATTGACGGTATCGGAACAACTACGAGGCGTTTCGACAAAGTCTACGAAATGCTCAAAGCCAGAATCACCTTCGAAGAATCGGCTAAATCAAAGAAGAGAAAGGCGGAGATGGTTGAAGCAGAAGACGGAAATATGGCAGATGGAGAGGAGGAGGAGGGTGCGCGACCTACCAAGAGACTTCGCCTTGACGAGGATGGAAAGGGCACAAGCAAGAAGTTGAGAAGCCGTTTGAGGGCGACACCACGGAAGAGGCAGAATAAGATGAGTCTGAGGGCGAGATCACAGGCGAGGAGATAGAGAAAGTAGACGAGGATGAGTACTGAGAATGAGATTTGATGGGTAACGAGGAGTAGTCTGGTGGCGTTGAGTGTCTTAGCCTTCCACTCTTGGAGCATGACAAAGGAAACTCGAAATTCGATGGCTACAACGGAAAGTTTGCACACATAGACTTCTAGCGGAAACAATAGAGCAGTTTCTACTCCCCATATCTGCGTCACATATGATTGTAAGTGACTTGTACGTGATATATAACTTAATAGCTCTGACCCAGCTGGAACCGATACAAAATTTCATGATGGGTAGAACACGACTATACGCACTCATTTCAATATTATCAAATACGCTATATTGAACCTGCTCCACTAAATTCTCAGTGTCATGGACGTTGCGTGATAAGATAAAGTTGAACCACCCCACTGGCGGGGCCGAATTTTCAATAATTCCAATCTCATGATTGAAAGGACAGAGAGCAAGACCTGACTGTATCTACACCGAGTCGGCGGCCCCTATTGCCAGCCGCAGCAATCCGGATGGCCTTCAAGCCGTGTATTGCTTCTCATTCACTCATGTGCATGCAGCAGCCCTCTAAACGCCAGGACCCAAACTCCAACGGACAAACCAGAAACAACATAGGATATCAACAGGCACAGACTAATTGTAACTCAATATTACCAAGGTTTACTTGCCGAAAAGACAGTTTCCTTTGGCACAATGGTTGACTCTGTAACATTAGCTAGATACCACTATTTCTCCAGTGATGATAACCCTTGGATCGCGAAAACACATTATCCAGAAATTACCTCTATTTTCTATTATTCTCATACAATTAAGATAAAAACTGTGCTACTATTGTGCTTTACTGGTGAACAGTGTGGGTCCTTTCGGCTCAGTATATACAAACTGTTGAATTCCCAACCTCTTCGACCATGTCTATCCAGCGAGCGGAAGACCCAATCCCGTGGAAGCACAATGAAAGAGCTATATAGAGTGATGCTCGTGATAGATCAGCTCCTATTGTGTGCTCCAGTGGTGAACAAGTTTGCTCCGCGCTTCCAATCCGCCTGACCTTTCCTTCGGCAGGGTTCTATCTGAGCATGAAAATGTACGCAATAGATAACGACCAACCCTCCAATCATATTGCTATTCATTTCACTATAAGCACTCTTTGAGCACCACTTAGCCTATAGCGGCGATGCAACCGTGATGTGCGCCTGGAGAGCCCACAGTCTGACTATAAAAAGCTACAATTTTACGGGAAATTCCTTTTCCTTCTTTACCAACACATCGACGGATTCGAGATTCGTCGCATCCCACGGCATCGACTTTTCAACTGGATATTAATACCATTATCGGTAAGTCTAGCCTGGCGGTCTAGTTACTTTCGTGCAGTGTTCTCTGCCTATGCTCGACACTCACGCTGCCTAGTCGCGTCCCTCCAAGCCAGAATGGTGCAACCAAAAATTCAAAAATCCAAGCGTAAGCAAGTGTAGGTCTATCGATTCCGTCCACCGATTCTTTTTTGGTCCACGCATCTGACATGCTTCAGTCCAGCAGCCCCAGACCAAACAGCAAGTTCGTCTAGTCGCGAAGCCGCAACCACGTTTCCGAGCAACCTCTCAAAAGTCATCGACAACTACAACTCTCTGATCAATGAAATTTACAGACAACTCGAAAAGAAAAGGCACCCCTGGGCTCAATATTTCAAGGCTCTCGTTGATGTTAGGAGTCATTCTCAGGATTTACAATGCACCCAATCCTCCGCGAGCGCGAGATTAGCCATACTCGAGGATCATCACAGATTCATCGAAGACTTTTTAAGCAAAGTCCCGAAGCACACCTTTACTCCAAATTTCGAAGAACTCGGTGATAATTTACGTCGTGAGCAGGGTTCAGAGCTCAAAAAGCACGCCGCACGTATGAGATGGAACAGGTTTAAGGCGAAGTTCATTACCAAAAAGGCGAAAGCTATTGTAGAAACCAGCGGCTCACAAGGACAAGCTGAGGAGGGAGTGGCATCAAAAGGAGCGAAGAAGCGAGCTGCAGATGATGAGGACAAGCATGTACCTGCCAAGAAGCAAAAGGCAACGAACGAGCATGTCAGCGAAGATAGTTATGATAATTTGGACTAAATCACCAGTGATGGAATCATACGAACTAGGAAGACGATAACACTGACAATGGGGAGAGCTCCGGCGCTGATGACTTTTGAACAATTCCTGGTATTTTGCATATGTTTAGGATGGTAGAATGGAGTCTTGGGATTGTAAATCATGCATACTTGCATCGAAGTGGCGTTAATTTGATTCTGATACATGCCTGCGCCTTTGGACAACCCAAAAGAAATAAAAGACATTCTTTCCTATCTGCAGTCTGCCTTTATTGAAAGCTTCTCCTTTGATGTTTGCCTCTCGCTTTGATTGAAGTCTATGCTTGATGAACCTTTGCGCTGCGTTTGTTGACTGTGTGAGTACCCGCGTTTTCATACTTGCAGGGATTCTTCGAAACAACTTCTTCATCTTTTTGATGACATTCTGTGTACATTCTTCTGCGTCGATATTAGTATGACGGAATCACGTAGTAAACTACTCAACTGCTAATTCACAAGGGATCAATAGAATTCAATTTCAGCAACGCATTGTTTTTAGCCTTCGTAGGCAGGAATGCGCATTTGAAATAAAGTCGGAGTCGTATACAGGAAGCCAATGTCGTAATTAGTACTTACTAAAAGGTCTAGATTATTTAGATATAAATAATACTAGCTATAGTTATTATATCTACTAAGTATACTAATAGCTAATTCTAAAGCTTAGATAGCTAAGTAGAAAACTATATATAAGAAGATAAGTTAGATAAAGATTTTATATATTAATTAAAAGCTTTATTTTTAAACTATAAAATAATAAAAATAAAGAATTAAATATAGCTATATTACTAAGAGCTTTCTACTATACTATATAATAATATAGATATTAATTATACTATTTAAATAGCTCTATATTCTAGATATAATAAAACTATTTCTTATTTAAAGTTTAGTAAAGTTTAGTTTAAGTAAATAAATTATTAAAAGCTTTATTCTTTTTAAAAATAAATTAAAAAATATAGAGAAAGTAAATAAGACTTAACTTACTAAAAATTTTATATCTTCTTTTTTAATATAATAACTACTAAGTATACTATTTAAATATCTCTATATTTATAAGATATAAAAACTACTTATTATCTAGAATTTAGTAAAATCTATTTAAATATATACTTTAATTAAAGCTTTATTTTTAATTTATTAATTAAGAAAAAAAGAGAAATTAAAGTAAATTTAAATATACTAAAAGCTTTATATACTACTCTTTATAATTATATAAATACTTAGTATACTACTATAAAGTTTCTATATATTATAGAATTTAAAATTACTTCTTATTTCTATTTTAATAGAATATAATTTAGATTACTATATAAGTAAATAGAGTAGATAGATTTATAACTTAGTTTAAGTTCTTAGTTTACTTAAAGTAAGTAATCTATATTTATTTTTATTTTTATTAAAGTTAAATAAAAAAATATTAAGTTTAAGATATATAAATAACTAAATTAAATAATAATAAATACTAACTTTTAAACTTCTATTAACTTTAAAGAGAAAGAGAGATTATTTCTACTTATCTTTTAAATTTCTTTTAGAATTTTTTACTTTTAATTCTAATTAGTTAAATTATTTCTCTATATAGATACTAAATATTAAAATCTACTATAAAGTATAAAGTATAGAGTAGTTATAAATTATTAAAATAAGACTTAATTATAGTTAAATACTTACTATATATATTAAAATACTTAGTTATAGAATTATAGTCTAATATATTTTCTTTATCTTTAAAGATTAAGGAAAAATAAAGGTAATATATCTTAAATCTAGCTCTTAAATATAAATAAGTTAAGTATTAGTTTATAGTATAGTATCTAAAGTTTATTATTAGTAGAGAAATTAAAAATACTTTATAAAATTAATTATATATAAAGATAAATAAAGAAGAAAGTTTATTATAAAAGACTTAAAGAGTTACTAACTATTAATAATTCTATTATTAGTCTAGTTATAATTATCTATTTATAAGACGTTTACGTATAGCTAGTATAAGTTCTTATTAGAATCTAGGGTTATATTATAAAAGTTTTTAAATATATCTTTATATAGATAAATCTAGAATTTAAATATCTTATTAGTGTCTACACTATAGTATACAACGGTCTACATACTATCGAGTTAGTCTACATTAAGTACTTTCTATTCGATCCTTCGGTCGTGTTTGTTCTATACTTTGACTACACTATTCGAGCACGTGGCCAGCTTTTGTCGTGAATGCAACACACGTTTTGTGGACGCTTCCTTTCTGAAAACATCTGATTTTCGTGGACCTCCACACTGGGTTCCTTCGTTTATGGGCTACAGTTTTGGTACATTGAATTGATCCCAGGTCAAATAAGTGCATAAGTCTGTGATAGGTTGCTTGTCGCGGTTCGTTCTCTATCGGTCATGCTGTTGGTTATTTATTAGTGTTAGAATGAGATTGACTTACGACGCTCAACACCCACTATGAATCCGTTTTTTCATCGCGTTGATAACACTAATATGTAAGCTCCCAGATTTTGGAGTTGCTGACAGGAGGGTTCGCATAGCCGTCTCTACATCCTCTCTTGGACGCGTTGCTCTTCAATGGCATATCTTTTCCAGTGCTACAGGCATTCTCGGCAGTACGATTCTCCATTTCTCTTGTTAATCTCAATCACGAATGTTGTCATGACTCACAGAAGAACGCGGCAAAGATCGCCTTGTGCAGGAAGAGGTTGGCAAGCCTTTGCTCGAACACCTTCACAACAAAAGCATTTGAAGAAATATAGATATGTGACTTACTCGTCATCCACAGCTCTTGTATTGTGCCTACCATCAAATTCTGGTACAATATTTCTCAACTACCGCTTGGGTCATATGCTTGACCAAGATCTCTTGCCATCTGTCAACATATTCTTGGGCGCTGTTGTGTCAATATGGCTAAAAAGGATTCAAAGATGCATTCATATTCGTAGACGAAGACTGAAAGAATGGAGCATCTACAATCCACGTAGTCTATGTGTGTTATTGAGAACATGTATCTGTAACGATAGTCTTTTGTGGCACAACAAATAACTCGGTGCAACCTCCAGGCCCTTGTTAGCTTTATCATCTTTCCATATTTATTATCCGTTTGCTGTTACATTAGTAAGGTTTTAGTAACAATGCAGTAAACGTCACCCCAGCCATCGTTTTTAGAGGGATTATATGGCACATTGTTTCGCGAGGCGCCGAATCTTACATCTTGACCTAGGCCCTAACCTGCATCGTCACCTGACAAATCAACTAAATCATACAAACCAAAATGTATCACTCCACGATTAGTGAATGTATCCGTAATGGAGTGTAAGCCTGCTCTGTTGTCGTACCGGGGTCAGGAAAATATCGGCAAGTACAAGCAAACGAGGTAATGAGCCTGAGTACTATCTTTCACTATCCAAAAATCACCATTTCCAACCGTCAATGTCGATCTTCCGATTAGTAATGAAGACAGTGGCGTGATCAGTGTACTTATCTGTCCAAACCACATCTTCCCCACCACGCCTTTTAACATTACCAAGGCGAATATTAGCACGCTCAATCCCTTCCCCCTTTCTCATATTACACGATTCGCACACAAGAATGAACACTGTTGAGTCCAACCGTAAAAGCGTTCTCAGGGTTAGATACAAGTATATCCCGACAATTTGTCTATGAAACATCGACAAATCTAACAACTAGTGGATTAAGTGCCGCTAAACTTGCGGCATGGGAAACTAGTGACGAGAGGTGGTTTAATTAACGCCTGGCGATAAAGGCGACGATTATCCTGATTAGGGACAATGTCAATTTTTATCTCTTACCATCCTAGCATGAGTCCACGATCCCAAAAAAAAAGATTAGTTGCAGGAAATAGAAATCTAACAATATCATGACATATCTCTATGCTAGCAATCTTCAATACGATTGTACTTTTAGCACTTATTTTACCTTCAGGTTTCCATGAATTTTAGCTCGAACAAAGATCGCGGGATTGAGAGGATATCTCCAATTGCCCAGCGTTAGGGGTTCGCTTAAATTCGGCAACCGGCCTCCGGTTATCCGAGCGCTCGGGGCTGGTTTCCGGCTTGGCACAGTGTTAAGTACCGCTTTACTGGGGCTGGGGCAGGGCATAATTATTGTGTCCGTACTGTGTTTATCGTTAGCCGGCACCGAGACAGTGTTGAAACAGGAGAGGTAGTTTGATTTTCTTTTGCTGAACTTGACTTGAAGGCATATGATGATTGAGACATCGTGTTAAATTGGCAGCATAGCCCCAAATAACCCTAACCCTCATATTTCCCCCTCGATGATCCGAGCTTGATTGCGAATTGGATTTCTATATCTACGCCTAGAGTTACCTCAAGGGTGATGGTATCTCCTGTCTACCGATGCGTAAAAACTTCATTGGATCTTCAACCCATTGATTCGTAGAAATATACGTACTTCCCGCTGGAAACCCCTTGAGCTACGGCAATGCTGCTACAAGGTATATGCCATCATACTCCCATATTCATAACATGCTTAGGATCCAGGCTATCAATATTCGCACTCTTAGCTTTCCCATCGAAAATGAATTCGCTCATCAATTTCCCAGTCGCACAACTGTTCTGAATCCCCCAGCATGTATGGCCCGCAGCAATAAACAAGCCAGGAACGCCAGTCTTTCCAATTATCGGTCCTCGATCACCTGGGCTCGAAACTAGAGGAAGGTAACAGGCTTGTTTGGCAACTACTTCCCCATTGCGCAAGTTCTCAGAAATGAGAGAGAGATAGTCGGATATGTCATCGCATCGGGATTCGTCGCATTCAACGAGGTCGCTAGATCTAGGAAGTGGAATTATACTGTCTCCCTCACCTATGAATATGTTAGTGGTTGGATATGATACAAGGTAATTGGCAAATCCTACCGCAAGCATAAACAGTACCATCTGGTCTTGCATACATCTCAGGGTTGACAGATCTCCCATGCTTCCTCTTCTTGACATCTTTCCTTGACGCTGAGTAGTTTTTGGGCAGTTCGATATCGGTGAAAACAGCGTACGGACTAACATCAGCTTTGATGACTACACTATGCGCTCGTAACGCTTCTATTGGGGCTTCCGGAAGAACAGTGTTGGTCCATGGTCCCGCTGAGACTACCACATCTGTCGCAGGTATTGTGTGCACCTCCTTCGTCGCCTTATCTTCATATGTAACACTCTTCACACCTTCAGTCGATTTATCGATACCTGTGACGGCGCCCATTATTATCTGCGCACCTTTCTCGGCTGCAAGTTCCGCGATGGAGGTTGTGAAAAGATATGGATGGACTTGTGCTGTTGTCGCAGGTGTTCCCATCTCTGAATAACTTCTTATTGAATCCGAATCGAGCCAGTCCAAATCATCCGGTAGCTCCGAAGCGATCGTCTTCGACTTGATGCTTGTCTTTGGTAACTTTTTCCATTCTTCCACTACATCTGTCGTCGCCTCTGCATTCTTTTGTGTTGGAGCTTTAATCTTGCCTTTGGCTGTCACCGAGCCGCAATGAACAGCTCGATATCCCCATCTTTTCGCGCCATCATGTTCCTTAGCTAGTTCAGCGTGCAACCTATACGACAGAGCAACAATATTGTTCGGATACGCCCAAAGAGCAAGAAGTCCACCGGCTTTTCCTGATGCGCCCGAAGCAATGGATTGCGCTTCCAGAAGAGTAATTTTATGGATGGCGGGGTTGAAGGCGGGGTGGCGAGTGAGAAAGTATGCGGTCGTACACCCGATAATGCCTCCTCCTACGACACTGTCAGCTTGCTAATATCTGATTATGACGGACTTCAGCTTACCGACTATCACGATATTTCGTGGCCTCTGATATTCTGAAGCCATAACTTTTTGAATAAAGTTCACCGATATCCAGATGTTCCAAGGCTTCCAGGCTGTTTCAAACGGCACCTGGCGCACGGATCGAGCCGTTCGAACAGGCTTTCATAAAATGGCATAAGTGGGTTATGAAACAACTGCATGGCGTCACCAAAGTTCCAAACCGCCCGTTTGCTTAAGCTGGGTCATGCAGGATGCACGTGATGCCATACGAGATCATGGAACCAGTCGGATGGACCACAAGCCGAGGTCGAGGATTTCGAAGGGTTTTGTCCGCAGGATTATAGGATGCCTCCACCGAGATAGTCCAGACCAGTCTTGCTTCCTCATCATCTTGAATCCTAGAGAACGCTTTACAAATACATACAAACACATACGCAAACAATTTTTCTTCTCGGCAGTAAGACAAACCCTTTCGGTGCGACAAAATCATATAAAAGGTCCATGCAAGCCTCGCGCTCACTCTTCCAATCTGCATTCAAAGACCCCACACAGAAGACAGCCCGCGGTGTATCCAAATCCCGTCCATTCTTGAACGTCTGGGCTCCTAGTCCTTCAGTACAACAATATCAATTCCACACCGCAGCAAAACTAAGAAACATGGCATCAGCAACTTCCTTTTACGATTTCAAGCCTATTGACAGTATGTATCTCCTTAGCCTTAGAGCTGCATTTGTTGGTGGCGTGTTGACGTCGCTGGTCCCCTTCCCCACCTTCCTGGGCATAAACTGACAATAATGCGCCTTATAGAGAGGGGTCAACCTGTACCACTTGCAGACCACAAGGGAAAGGTCGTTCTGGTTGTCAACGTTGCGTCCAAATGTGGCTTCACTCCGCAATACGAGGGGCTTGAGAAGATCTACAAAGATATAAAGGCGAAGCACGGTGATGATTTTACCATCCTCGGTTTCCCATGCAACCAGTTCGGTGGGCAAGAGCCAGGAAGCGATGAAGAGGTCCAGTCTTTCTGCCAGCTCAACTATGGTGTCACTTTCCCAATCATGGGCAAGAGCGACGTAAATGGAGATAATGCCAATCCTCTGTACGAGTGGCTGAAGAAGGAACAACCTGGATTGTTGGGCATGAAGAGGATCAAGTGGAATTTTGAGAAGTTCTTGATCGGTCGTGATGGAAAGGTTGCTGGACGATGGGCGAGCACGACAAAGCCGGAGGCCTTGGAGAAGCCTATCTTGGAGGAGTTGGCCAAACCTGCGCCTGCCTAAGCCAGGAACGTTCATGTCTAGGCGATTCGAACACTGGACGGCCGTGGATTTTGACGAGATCATGATAATGTCATGAGGGAGCGCTGGTGTTTGATAGTGTTTGATAGTGTTTGATGGTGGTTGATTTCAGGTTTCGGCTCCAGGATGATGACAGCGATTTTCTCACAACTCAAAGATACCAATTAATATATAACTATTCAGATAAACTACTCTACTGTTGACCTTTTGCGCGTGGGAACATGGTCGATTCGGTTATGAAGCTTAGCTCCAGAAAAACTCTAGCTCTTCCATATTGACCAAGAAGATGTCACCATCTTCTCCAGTTTTCAACCATTGAACGAGTTGTTCATGAATTGCTGATGGAAGGTAAGCTGTCCGAGGAATGTTGTTGATAAGAGCAGCAAACAGTATGACTTAGGCACACAGCCCGGAAGTTGAAAGGGGATAATTTCGAGGCCCCTGTCGACGCCATTCGGACGGGAGCGAGGTTTTAATTTGACTTATTTCAGTATAGACTTTTCTCTCTGTAGCAACAAATTCTTCAATCCTGCAGCCATTGAATGTTGCCCGGGTGGTTAATATTCTCAAAATCGAAACCACAACGCCTGTCTTCCTTCTTAGAACTTTAAATATCTCCCCTCATATGAGCCTGAAGTAACAACCATTAAATGCACTCAATCGAATAGGGTAACACCAGGGATTCAAATACCGCAAAATGAACCATCATCAGACTTACTCAAATGGGGAAAATATGCAGTGACATTGCAGTCCACGAGTTGTACCCAGTGTTGGCAGCAGTTGAACGGAATCCAACTGACGCCAAGACCATTAACGGGTGTCGGTTTCAACGGATTGCACCGCCGTCCGTTAAGGGTTTGCGCCGTTAACGGCCGTTATACGCTCTTAAGGGGTTTGATTTTCGTAGAAAAATAAGGGTACTTTTGGTGTTGTTTTGACGATTTAGTAAGCAATCGGCATTATTTAAGCAGTGACCCCTTTCTTTGGGACAATTAAAGTCTCGGTCCGGATCGGCCTACTCTGCCCGGGTCCGAAAAAAGTATATACTCATTATTTCGCCGTTTGTTTAACGGATTACAACGCTAGGTAAACGGCCGTACGTTTCAGGAAAGCCATAACAGGCGGCAAGTAACAGCCAATCTTGTCGTCGTTTTAGGGAATGTTGAAACGACGACCCGTTAACGGCGGTTAATTGTTGCCAACACTGGTTGTACTGAGCCTTTGCAGGCCAATAGTCTCAACCGGTCCTTGTCTAAATCCGTGCTGAGGCAGGTTACAAGATCTTTCCCATGGCCTAGAGAGGTTCACATAAACATTCTCGCATACATGGAATCAGCATGTGCATGTCTTACGATTAATATTTTCTTTCAAATAAAAACGAAAGCTGTCGGCTGCCGTTGAAATTATGGAGATGGGTCAAACGGCTCTGCTGAATGAATGGACAAAGCCTTCTCGTTATCTTTGATGGGGCATTTGCTGATACGGATGAAGGCATCTAGACCTTTGATGTGTCTAACCTAGACATCTTCTCGGCATGCTGCAGCTAAAAGACAGAGATATGCTCACTTCATTCTCACCGCTACGCAATGAACCAATTTGTTGGCATGCACTTTTCCATTAGCTTTCAATGCCACCAATGATCTTTGCATGCCACACAGTCAACTCTTTGTCCCGAACTGATAGCCGCGCTGAACAAGCTCATGAGTACCTGTGTAGTCTCCAGATTCAAATTACCCAATTCTTTTGACAGTCTTTTTATTCCACCGCTCAACACAGCAATTCAAACGATGGAACCGATCCCGCTCAGACGCTTATCGCTCTTTTGGACTACGAGGGAATGATATCTAAACATCCCTCTTTTTCAAATTCCATAGTCTTGTTAGCTGCGTGGTCTGGCGCTATGTAGACACAGATGATATGAAAGTTGACTGAAGGCCAATCATTGACAGATAAGTTCTGGCTCTGCCTAGTCGTGATCTTTGGTAGAAGTACACCATTTGAACCCATTTAAGCTGAAAGCTCTAAAGCTAAAAGAGACTGAGTTACATTCAAGACAAAAGCTGATTTGATTGAGCTCCACAATACACATATATCACAGTACTTGCCCTCATGGCGAGAAACAGGTTCCTTCTAGATTCCATGTTTGTTCCTCTCTCCCCAGAAACATCAACCCACCAGCTGACCCGCAAGTTGAAGTACTTTATCTATGAGAATACAAGGTCACAAACCGTGTTCAAAGTATTGGCGCCGTGCAAGAGCGCTCTCTCATAATCATATCAGAGTGTCCATATTCCACAACACTTATCACATAGGCCTCGTCAACAGACAAGAGGATATCCACCACCTCTACTACAGAGCGTTCAAGTGTGCGACATTTCAGCCATTCAAAGCACCGACACCATCTCACTGAACACGGCGTATCCCTCAAAATTCTCGACTTCGAACATTTGATCCACGGACTCAGGGCCACTGAGATCTCAGTCCACTCTGAAGCCAGCAATCATGACGTTTAGCAATGCTGTTGCATCAGCGATTGCTATTACCTACGCTAAGAAGATCCACGCCAATAAAAAACTGATGGGCATTCATGCAGATGATGCCGCGGAAAGTAACTATTACTGCAGGTCCTTCCTCGACAGCATTCAAACTCTCGCCCAGTCCACCTTAGGCGATATCGAGATTATGACTTTTCATTGACATGATGGAGTCTGAAGTGTCACCAAAAGAAGCCGAGCTGGGGGTAGACTTGAGAAAATTCTGGAGCTGCATCGGTATTGGTGACTTGCACTGCAGCTGTTGTAGTGCTTGCTGGCCCAGAGCTAAAACCTTTGTTACCACTGGACAAAGAAGACGCGGATTTATATGGGTAACCAATTATCGCACTGCAATATGCTATGAACCACTGAGTATTTCAATGAACTGGTATTATGAAGAAGTGTGAAATAAGGAAGCTGTATTTTTTGGTGGTCCACGACATTAACAGAACTTAGGCAATTTAGGGAGTGAAACATGACGAGGCTCGTCTGTTACCCAAGATTACAGACTCATTTAACCTCTATTGGTATATTATGACTAAAATGACAGCTATTCGTAATCACATCTTAATTCCTCGTCTTAGATATCCATCCAGTGGCCATGATCGTCGTTGCTTTTTACTTCTTTCAACTCATGCTGCTCTGTGATATTAAATCTGTCATGCAGCTCAGGCTACTTTTTTCAACGCTGTCATCTATTGTTAGACGACCAATAGGTCATCAAAAGTCACTTTGATTTGGATCAGGCATAGATAAGCCGCATTTCTTAATGGTCTGATATAAATTGACCCGAAAAAGAAAACGCCATTCAGAGCACTGATCTTTCATGTTCTACTTCTTAGTGCCATGTTCTCAAGAGAAATCCAGGAACCGCCATTCTCAGGTCTTACTCTCGCCGTAAAATAACTTCAGTCTTAACGACATATCACCGGAGCACTGAAAAGAAAGTAGTGGAAACAAATTCTCGCTAATGTTGCGTGAACTTCATAAGGTATCTAATAAGCCCAGAGATCAATATCGTAGTTTCCGGCGTGTAACATCTTTCACCTTACGTGATGTGATATATAGCCAGATGATTTCCGTTATCACAAACCCCGAAAAGTCTTTTTCATCATGAAATATTAGGAAAAACGAGCGGACGAAGAAGCGGATTACCTTTGTTGGTAACCCGTACGCAATATTGTAGTAGGTATACACCAATCACTCGCTTCAAATATTTCATAGTAGACCAATGCTTTGTGCTGTTCATAGGTTCAAAACAGCATTGCCATATCCCTAGTTCGAAATATTTGCGACAGAGGGCTTTCTGAAAGTGGCGTAGAATATCTTTTGCAATTAAGTCGGTATAATCCTTTCCTTGCACAATAGAGAACCTCTACGCAGCCATCCCTTTTGCTAGAAAATTATTAGCCTACTAGATACACAGAGTCAAGCTGGATTCCACAAGAGAGCAGAAGATGCTCCGAGTGGCAGGATTGCCAGAAATGTTCTTGACTGAAAGCTTGCGAGCACTATGAAGCTGTTTCAAACTTGGCTCTACCACAATAACCGACGTGAGTATCATTCAAGTGAGATTTGTCAACACCTAGGTCAAAATTATTATTTAAACTTCACTTTTCTGTTATCTATATGATGAAGATGTACCAGAATGAGCTGCATAAAGCATGATTGTATTCAGTATATCTTATATAAAACACCAGAAAATGAATCCCTGCAACCCTCCAACCCAACGCTCCCCACCCAACAGAAAAGATACGACCCAGTTAACAATACAATCTTTCCAAAATCCAAAACCATTCTCCCAGGAACAGCACCCCCATCCCGCATTGCCAGAAATCAAAAATAAGTCTTTGGCGGCGGTTCTAACTCGTGATTAGCAGGCTCCCCATGCATATCCGAAGTCGTAAACCCAAGAGCATCCCTTTTCTTCTCCAACTCCGCCATCCTCGCCATATCCTCCTGCATCTGACGCGCTTTCTGATCAATCGGCGGCGTAGCCAGTCGCGTCGGATTGTATACCTGATGCATAGGTGTCACTCCATCAAGAAGTCGAGAGTACACACTGCTGGCTGTGGTATATCTTGCGGCCGGAGGTGGTCTGGTAGGTGGTGGTCGGGTGAGTCGCCTTTCCTCGCCGCTTAGGGCGTGGAAGGCTTTATCGCGCTCTTGCCAAACATCTACACTCATCCTCTCTGGCTCCTCCTTTATTCCGGTGTTTGGATCTCCAAATATACCGAGGATATATGGGGTAGATGGGGGTTTGCTGGAACTTTCTCCGTTATTAGGCTCGGGATCGGAGGGGCTTCGCTTAACGACGTTCAGGGGGGAGGGGCTCAGCTCGCGTAGTGGAAGATCTGGGTCGGTCAAGGACGGGCGAGTCGAGAGTGGAATGTTGTTATATGCAGGTGCGTTATTTAGTGCTTCGTTGATCGATGCTGTAAATCCGCCAGCAGTTGAAGCAGCACTCATGCTGACATATCTGGATTGTGGAAACTCTCCTAAGGTATCTCGTTCTTCTTCTCGATAATCGTGTTCCGATCCATAATAATCGTATGGCTGTGAACTTGCCCCTGCCAGAGAATTGGCCGTTTCGATATCGTGTGGTGTTAAAGACTTAGGTCGTGCAGGGCGTGAAGGTGTGCCGCTTCTCTGGCTTCCTATGCTTCCTATCGTGGATGGCATGATCGTTGTATCATCCTGAGAAGCTTCACTCATTGGGTATGGTACCGCAGAAGATCCATTGTTTGGCGTTGGTGTTCTTTGTGCGAATCTCGATTGC
>NW_007360996.1:414891-429005 GCF_000409485.1 Glarea lozoyensis ATCC 20868
ACCCATTTAATTGAAGTTGGTGGCGGCGTCGGGGGAGGTTTGCTATAAGCAGTATACTCGGTACTTTCCGGGACAATTGACATAAACCCTCCTGCGGTGCTTTCACTCATTCGAGAGGGCGGTGATATCGGGCTCATCTCATAATTCTTCCCTTCGTACGCAGAAGGCGTCGTTACCCACGATCGACTCGGAGTAGAGTCGGCTCTCGCAAGACCAGTTTCTGCTGGTTTAGAGATTTCGCCATCTCCCGCCCTATACCCAGCGACGATTCTTGGCTTTCTCGCTTTGGCCTGTCTTCTTTTGTACCACCAGATGAAGACCCCAAGAAGAACAAGGAAAGCGATAGCACCGATCGCGCCTCCGATTACTGGACCCTTCGATTTGCCCCTACCGGAAGACGCTGCTTGTTCGGTAGGTGTACTGGTTTCTGACGATGTGGTTGAGGCGCTGGATGTGACTTGACTGGATGCGTTCGACGTCGCAGATGTGACGGAAGGTCTTGCAGATGTTTTCAGGGTACTTCCTGTACTACTCGGTATCAAAGGATTACTAGGAGAGGTCGTAGGTGCTGAAATTCCCAAAGTTGTTGACGCTGGTGTGCTCTCCTGCGTCTGTGTTGGAGCTATAAACTCTGGAGGGTCCTCTGAATTTGTCGAGGTTACCGTAACTGAAATTATCGGCGTGAACGTAACGACTGACGTGATGGTATTTGTCGGTTTAACCGTAACCGGCTCAGATACATCTACTATTGTTGTCCCTAAGGTGAGGGTTTGTAATGTTAGCGGTTGTGGGCGAGACACGGAAGTCATGTCGGATGCCACCACTCGGTGCGCTATTTGGAAGGTGTTGTGCTTCTTGACCAACTTACTGGTCACCAATATGACCGAATCCGTCGTTTCTGCTCTCTTCATTCTACCGAAGTAAAATGAAGGCTGCGTAGATGATGGTTGAGCAGGAGATGTGCTCTTCGAAGCAGTAAGCTGTGAATGTTTGATTTTTTCGGACAGGCTTGGTCTCGTTGACCATCGATCTCTGGCAACGTGATAGGAAAAATGTTATTCAGAATAAGGTCGATATTCTGCCAGAATGCGCTTTGCGATATTCTTGGCTCTTCAAGCTGCGGCGCCTGCTTTCTGCGAAGTTCGAGCAAAGCAAAGAGACCTCCCAAGGCTAAAAACCAGATATTGATGATGCTGCAAAACAAGTCGACAAGAGTTCTGTCTAACGGAGGTAGTGAGCGTGCTGAGGACGTGTGAATCAGAAGTATTGTGGTTAATGGTCCAAGCTCCGAAGAAATATTCAAGTCGATAACGTATGTCGATTTGAGAAGAAATAACAGTGCTGATGTCGTGACTATTCTAGTCGCTGCTGTACATATGGTCGGTTGGACGGAAAGGTGAGGATGAGTGACTGGTAACGACAGTGGAGAGTATTGGTTCGAAGTCCGAAAGGTTCGTGGGTGGCATTCGAATGTGAGAGGAATATTGACATGATAGACCTGATAATTAAGAAGTCGTCTGCGAAGATATATAGGTGCGACATCGTGGGTCCAGAAGCTAGTCGTAGACATGTTGTGATTGTGCGGTTGTGCAGTTGTGCAGATGTGAATCTTCAATGGGAGAAGAAAAATGGGTAATGAAAAAATTGCACCCCTCAAAGGAGTGGATGAATGTGTCTTATATGAACCTTTTTAGTTTGAGACTCAATCGACTTCTAAACTCAATGCATAGGTGGAATTCCTCACATACGACGTGACAGCACATGTCTTGCTCCCGACAAGAAATCCGCACCCTTCCTGTCCAAAGTTTCCAATATGACACTCATAGTAGTTCCTAAATGATCGTCATCAGTGTGGTTACCACAAATTTCTCCTATTTACTCACTATAAACTACATGATTCATCACACTTAAAAACCGCCAAAGCACTCCGAACCCTTCACTTTCGTTTTTCTTTTCTAGCCAAGCGGAAAATGTCACCACTTATACAAGAGATATAGATACTTGCACATCATAAGATAAACCTCCGCGACAGCACCCATTTGGACGGTATTTCGACTAGTATTCGAATGATTCCAAACAGAAGATCTGAGTGAGAGGAAGAGGCAAAATGCGTAGCAAACCCTTCTCCCCAACAGCCAATGGACCCTTTTCCCATGGTCATTTTTAGACTGAGTACTGTGCATCTACTTCCCGAGTGCCCACTTTCTCAGGTAGCACTAGCTGCTGGAGAGTCCATTTTGCTTTAGGACAAGAAATTCAGACATGTGAATGTTGGAAATGAACATCTCACAGATAAGATTTGTCTTCCCTTCTTATATACATCCAAATATATGCACACAACTAGACTAGAGAAACTACCAAACAAATGAAAAGAGAAATAGAGCTAAACACAAACTTACCGTCACCCGAGTGTCAAAATTTGGCACTTTTGAATGTCTGAAGGATTTCTTTGACTTCCGCTCATCAAACCGTTTGCTTTGCCCCACTCAGTCATGAAATGACAGATTTCTCTGAATGATAGAGTCTTGGGGTTGAGAAAGCACTTGCTTGTGAATCTTCCAATTCTTGGGCAGAAATTCTTTGTTTGCAGCAGTAACTGTATCCACAATAAGACAGATTATTCACAAACGGAGAGTTTTCGACATCCTTGGGTATGCAACCCTACCTTTGAAATTTTCGACGGGATAAACTTGATGGTTTGGTATGAATCCTCGGATTGACGGACGACGATAGCCACATCCCTTCGACAAATTTCCCCGGCTCGTCTCGATCTACCACACAAGGCTTATCTTTGTGCCAGAATCAACCAGGAAAGGTACTGGCTTCCAGATCCATATCGAATTCGGCTTTGAATCCTGATATCTCGTAAGTACTGGCTCCGTAAAAGAAGAGCCATATCGCGTTGCCGTGGCCAGTAATTTCCGTACCTCCTAAGTTAATTGAAACTCGAGTCTATCGAGCTGAATTTCGACATGCGGTAGGTTGTCTCCCGTCCCTCGTGTCGTCCTAAATTATATCATCAGCCCTAAATGAATCTCACCTCATTCTCTCCACTTCGCTACCCAACATCTTATGCTTATTTGCATTTCCACGTGCTGCCTTTCATCTCGCTGAGCTCCATCAATCGTCGCAAAGACCACTGCTCATATAATCCCAGCGACCAACACTTTGTATCCATAGATTCTTCTCATCAAAGCCCACTGGAAGGTGTCAGAATTCATTTCCACCCCATCCTCATACACTGTTTTGCTTGAAGTGCTGGAAATGAACTCTGACTTGCCCTGGCGGTCCATTAACCAGCGCTTCGGAACCATAAATCCTTATCATCTCGCCCCACGTGCATACAGTCAGCCCACGAGCTCCTCGTAGAGCTACGAGCACTCAGCGCTTCCCTGAACTCACGAATCGGTCTTCAATATTAGACTTCCTCCAATATTAAACTTCTCAAACCACTGCGCCAGAAACCTAACTTCCCAAAACCACCCTACATCACGTCAAACTCCCTCAAGCCCCCAACCACGAACGTAAAATTCCCAAAGCGGTAATTCGTACGTCCAGTCATCGTCAAATGCGGCCTGTCCAATAAGAGAACTTTGCGAGAACCCTCGGAGACTTGTCAGCACCAAACAAAGCCGCCGACATGCCGAAGCAACTGCGACAACTCAACAATCGTCGATTCGAGGAACTGTCCTTCCAGCCATGAGGTAGTTTTGTCTGTGTATATGCGACGTAGCCGTTATCTCTATCATAACCGCGAGTTCTTTTCGTCGAGTTTTCCCGTTTGACGCTCGGGTATGCTAGGTGTATGTATGTTGCTTTGATGCTGGTAAAAAAAGGCTGTATGAAAAAATGACGTGAAGGAGATCTAGAAACCGACTTACGACTCGAAGCCATGGAGATACATGATTGATAAACTTTCAGTAACGTTAATTCCGAAATCCGTCATCTGGCGCATAACACCGCGATAATTAGTGAGGGGATCAGCAGCTTCTTTTATTCCAAAGCCAAAACGCATGCTGACAATCAAAGTATTAAATCCGAAAACGCCATCCCCTAGATATTCGCTTAAATAGCGAATTGGAGAGTCCAGCTTAAATCCATCGTTTCGACCGCTGTTCGGGGACAAGAAACGCCAATTCCCAGCCTTGTACGTCGTGCATGAAGGAGTTCGAGATTACTCATTCTCGTTTCCTTGCCAATCAGCGTGCGGCGTAGCTTACGGCCGTGGTGCTCGGAACGATTTTGACGACGGAATCCGTGGGCGTGTGGCTTTCATGTCCGGGCTTTTCAGAGACTCTGAGCTTTTGGGTCGGTCCCTTGCTGGGCACACATCAGATAACTTTATTTTGTGGAGGCTTTCGCTTCGTGAGTGCGAATGCGATGGTGGGGTTGGGTTTTGGTAGGCTAGTTTGGGTACGAAAGGTACATGAGCCTTGTGAGGAGAGTAATCATTTATCTGAATGTTTAGAAATTGAAGAGCCTCGGATTCGGTATCAGAGATATAGGACCCCTAGAAAGTTAAAAGTAAGTCGTAATTCTATGTCGTTGTGCGGGGTGATAAGTTGAGTAAACGATGGAAATGTGTCGGAGGCCGCGGATTGCTTGAACCTGTGATCTGTGACCCATGATTTTGACAGAAAGTGTATAAGATTTAAGAACGTGGGGAAGATAGTAGCCTCATCACGAGAACGACTTGTTATAGCTATCGGGTTCTTACAAGATAATGGACCGGTACGATGAAGAGTCGGGATGAATGTGTGCCGTGGTCGCCGTGAGCGAGTTCTGATATGGATCCCTGAATAATGGAGCTTGAATTGGCATTCTCGTTCAAGAGTGAATGGAAACTCCCCGGAGATCTCTAAATCTCTCGGAAACTTCTATGGATTTCAGGATATAGAATAAGCGAAGCGAGTCTGATGACTCTACAGCGAGCATAGCCAAATGAGGAAACCAAGACGACAAACTCATACCCGCACTCGAGCAAGCAATGAAGTGCAACTTGCAAATGCACGAAGAGTCACTAAGAAGAGCAATCGAAGAAGTTGCGAAACATAGCCTCATTTAATTCATCTCCCAGCAAACAAACGCGCATCCGCTCTTCTGCACGTTCGGAGTCTCCATGATAGCTTCAAAAATTCGGCTGCCTGAGATGTGCGAGCGTGTTTGCGTGCAGAAGCGTTGATACGTTACGAGCCAGCTTACGTGCGCAGAGCCATACAACGCAATTCTATTCATCCGCCATGGGGACATTCTTTCAGCCCGTGTGTTCTGATTGGTTGAGGTACACCATTCGCATTCGGGACCGAGACGGCGGTGGAATGTGGCACGAATGGCTTGCTGAAAGCGGAGGGTTCGACGTTCAGGCTACCGAATAATTTCGCTTCCCCAGATTTATTCGTCACGGTCAAACGTGGCATCAACGATTTCACAGCGCACGGAATTTCCTGTTTGGGCACATAAGATGTCGGATTTTGGTTGTCGGCGAAGTCGTTTCGTCGCCGTGGAGGCTGTGTGTGGGATTTCATCCAGGAAATTGGAACAGTCAGATGATGGGGCCCTTGATCTCAATTCGAAAATTGCGGACCAGTCCTTCATCTGAACGATCAAAGGACGATGCCAGCATGTTGCATGAGAGGCCAGTTGGGGATGTTTTGAAATCGAGATCTAGAGCATCTGGCCAAAAATGCGCTGTGGATTGGCGATGTTTCGTGATCCAATTGATTAATTAACAGCGACAACATAAAACATCAGTACCAAACAAATTTATCGGTGTTTGAATAATCTGATTTAAAAACATATGGTGTCATGCCGAATGCTTTGTCACAGCGCTCCAGAGTAGAATCATGGTCTGCACGCTTCCAGAGTGGTTTTGTCATCTCTAAACCCGATGCGTTGGGGTGTTGTGAGCACAGTAATCCAGTGGGGAAGCTTAAACAAGGGCTCACCTCACTGTCATCGCATGTACAGAAAGACGGTAGGGCGTTTGGCATGTTTGTCCAATGGATCAATTGCATGAACGGGTAGAGGAGATAGTGTAGGCTATACGATGAGGTCTCGCAGAAATGCACATCTCCGTAGGAGACATCTGATGGATAGCAGCAGTGATATCGACTCATTTCGAGTGCAGTACAGTGCAATATTCCAGGCTTTGGCTTTGGCTATTGCATTTGCATTGCTCACCCACGGACATAGAGCCGGATGATGAGTAAATCAAAAGTCCGCACGACTCGCTTGAGGTCGATACGTTCGCAGCCAGTCAAAGAAGGTTCCGAAGTACCTTTCGCACCCTTTGATCGGTCGAAATATGCCCCCGAGCCAGCCAGAGCAAGCCTCAGTCACAGACGAGTCACCGTCTACGCGGGCGGCGGGCTCTCGCGTGCTGAGAAAAGCGAGCACCGCACCCGCACCGCTGACATTTGAAATCGTTGGCGTCGTTGGCGTTAAGGCTGGCGTGGGTCGGGTCGATTGCACATCCTCGCATCATCACTCTGTGCAGGGGACAGAAGGCATCCATGTCGAAAGTCCTTCCGCCTTTTCGCGTCCCCTGGCACTCTCGCACCGGCTTTTACGAACAAAGGAGACGCGGAGCTTGTCGGTCTTATGAATACGCCCAGCTAAACCTGGTACGAAGCCGGGAACGTACACAAAGTCAGCCAGATACAAGAAGCAGCCTCCTCCTCCTGACCAAAGACTCCTTCTCACTCCATCAACACCAACAACTACAACAAACATCAGCCTACTCAAGAACAGACTAAAGCAATCAACAATCGCCATCAACATTCAAACGCACTCATCATCAACTAGAACAATTCTCCATCACGACATCAACCCTTACCTAACCACGACTACCGTTTCGGTTACTGTTCCGTTCACCGGCCCTCGGCCTCGTCTAAAAAAGTTGCAGCCTTGAGTCATTCAGTTCGCAGCAATAACATTAAAACACCGCCCAAAATGTCGACTCGTTCTTCATCACCACTCTCCAACTCCTCTTCCGTCTCTCCATTGAAAAGAAAGGCAATGTCGGTCACTCAAACCTACTACCTCGCTCACACAGCCCGGGGCAAGCTCTCTCATGAGGCTGCTCGCTCGGATCACAACCTCAGACTCCTCGTCGGCCATGCCAACCTTCTCGATTCCCTGATGCTCGAGCTCGCAGAGGCAGAACAAGAACAAGAGAGCTGGTTCAACCAATCGGTCAAGAAGGCTACAAAGACAGAAGGACCAAAGCATATCCAATGGGCGGATACCATTGTCGAGGACCCAGAGGAGGATTGGCAAGCAGAGGACGTAGAGGAATCAGACAGCGATTCTGAATATGACAGCGATGAGGATATCGAGATGGCTTCACACATGGCAACATTACAACGCGTAGCATCTCGACAACAGGTGACCGCAGTGGAGGAAGTAGAGGAGGAATTCGAGGACGATGAGGAGGAAGACTACGCCTCATTATCTTTACACCGAACCAACTCCCACTCCGCTACATCACCACCAGAACTCGACTCGGATTCAGACTCGTCAGAAGACGAATCAATGCCACCATCTCCACCATCAACATCGCTCCCAACATTCTCAGAAAAGGAACGCCGCCAGATCGCAACCACATCCTACTACTCCAAGTCACAACCAACAGAAAGCTCAAACTCAATACCCGCCTATGAGGAGAACTTCTACCTCCCTCAGCGGGGCCCGGGTCTCGTAAGCGCCATCAGCGTCTATTAAGTCAAGCAACGATAGCACTGTAACGATTACGAAGCATTTGAGTTCTTTTGGTCTAGCGATTTTCAGCGTAGCGATGCATATACAACCGGCGTTTTTTGCAGAATACCAAACATTTTTCATTGTCATCATATTTGGAGCTAGGATACTTCCGCTTTGGGAAGGGATTGGGATATACATATATAGGGAAACAGTTCACCACTCAGGATATAGAAACGGGGACCAGAAATTGGTCTGGTCGGTTGGGGATTTCCAGCTCCCGCGCAATTCGCGACGGTAGAGCTAGTCTAGCAATTAAATCAAATCAAATTCAAAAACATTCAGAAAACCATCATCATTCTTTCTAGTTCCTTCGCCTTCGTGACTCCACAAAATTAAAAATCTCAATCTTCACTTCTTTTTTTTCTTCACTGGCTCTCTGAAAACTTTCTATAGGCATGTGCGTGAGTCACGAACGATTTAGCATACGGCATCCGGCTTCTCGGTCTTCCACTTTCACCGCTGGATCGACGGACCCCTGGCTCGCTTAGCCCTGGACTTTCTGCGCCCTGCCGCGTGCTGCGTGGTTCCATTCAAAAGCCGTGCTTGGCGTTGGGATAGGAGTGCGAAAACGAGAACGAGGAACGATGTACGAGCAAACAAACTTCAGGAGTTTTAGGGGGGTTTGCTTGGCATGAGGGGGATAGAATGAGAGGGGGTTGCCAGTGTGGTGAATGATTGATTTGCTTTGATTGAGATTTGGGGAGGTTTGTTTGAGTGAATGGATGGACGCTTGGGTAAGCGGCCATGCGATCGAGAGCTGGAGTTTGGGGTTCTTTGATTACATCGTACGTACTTTATTTCTAAGCGAGCGCACGCGGATAGGGGAAGCGAGGGAGAGGGGGAGGTTGCATATCGGATTTCAAATATGGATTTGAAAGCTGCGAGATCTGGAAGCGCGAGCGATTAATAATTCCGAGGATGCGGTGGGAATGGGGATGGGATGGGGTGGTTCTGGTGCCATGATGGGTTGAGTGAGTTGAGGGTATGTAAATAATAAAATTGTGATTGTGAGGGGAGGGGATTTGAGTTGGGTTTGGATGGGATGGGATGTGGTGGGCTGTTCTGAATAGGTGATTGATGGGGGTGATTTATGTTTGTACGAAGTACGGTGTGTTGTTGGTTGGCAAACGCAATGAAACGAACTCAAGGATTGCGATACAGGAAGCGCGAAAATAACGTCTTAATAGGATGAGGCTTAACTCAAATCCCCTTCCATAAGGAAACGGAATACTATACGGAGTAGACCAACGATACGCGTATTCAAAGTATGTCTCGTGAGCGTACTCCAGATTTGGGCAACACAACGACATCCGCAACTTTCCTTTTTCCAGGCTTCAGCTGTCAGCTTCTCTTTCCCCGCCATCGTATCCAACATATGCCAATCAGCACACCCCAGATACTAGATCTGTGTGAGCCTGACTGCGCCTGACCCAACCAACAGACTCGCATGCTGGCGGTGTGTTTGGCTTTCAGGCTGCCTGGTCGTGAGCCACACGATGGTTTGTACAACGGTGAGGCTGACGGGTACTTGGAAATTGTGTTGCAGAAGAGCGAGGAAGTTTGTAACGTAGCGACAACATATTCGGTGAGGCCGCGAATTTCGCACTCGAATGAGAGTCAGGTACGGAAGTACAAACTTGCTCGGCGCATCAAGCAAACATTCAGTTCGGTGAGGTCTGAATCTCGCTCGCGTATCGCAAGGGGGTTGTCCAGCGCAGTTGCGCGTGGTACGTGTACACGGTATTGTTGGCATTCTGGGCCAGACCATGGCACAGGCAACACAGAAACAAGGACTACCGCGACGAATTTCAAGAAAGGAAATGTGCCACTGAAGTACGTATTTGTGTGAAATATGCCAGGATTTATGGATGTTGTTTGCGATCTACGCGTGACGTGCTCCGATGCTGGAGGACAGGTGAGGATTCGCGTCAGGTGCAGATGGTTGAGATGAAGCTTGTTTTCATACTTATGAAACAATGTCGCTGAAGTTTTGGTAAGGATGTCTTTTAGATATCCAGGTTCTTTTTCTCGTCTCGTTCGTCTGAAACATGAGATATCTGCGGCCTTCAAATGTCCTGTCCAGATAAAAAACTGGAAATCCGTCGCAGAGTAGGTGAGAGAATATTTCCGCGTCCAAACTTGGCTATGAGAATTGGGAACTCGCCAAAATAATCTCAGTCCAAGATTAAATTTTTTTATATGAGTGGGTCAAAACGGCTGATTCGATTTGCTATTCACTTCAAAGATGAGGTCTGTAAGAGAGAGTCTCGTGACTCGACTTTATTCTATTTTCAGTGTAAGCAAAGAAAGAAGATTTTTGGTTAGGGTGACTCTTATATCATTGTCTCTCAATTCTGAATCTGATTCTGGGGATCATTTCAACACATTATCCAAAAGCATTACCCCAAAGCCGAGAGACATCCTCGCGAATAATTAAAAAAATGTAGTTGTCAGAGCACGATATTTGTTTGATCTCGTAACACCAGGTCTTCCATTTTTTGACATTACTTCTTTCCATATATGAGATGCTTATGACGCTAGTTAATCCAGACGAAACTAAAGTGTTTTTCGACCGTTGCTTGACTCGAAATATACTTTCACTCATATTATCAACTTCAAGTAAGGGTTTCAAGATATTACCTCAAGCGTGAGCGTCAAGTGTTGTATAAGGCTATATTGATTAGTATCCATGCTTAAGTGGTTGCTCGGTAGGATTGCATTTATATTTTAGGCTCGTTTAAAATAGACGTATCTGCACAAGATGGACTTTTCAGTGACGTATCCTGCCACATCCAGCTTAGATTGCTCTTCATATCGATAATTAGCACCTTTCCTCTGGAATCGTCTGCAATTTTGAGTCGTCTGTAGACGGATCTATCCTCGAGAACTTATGAGGCTTTTCCATTGTCTACAGTCTCTCCTTTATTTGTCTTCTGGATTCCTTTTCAGAGTCCACTTGAAAGTTGAAACTTTTTACGTTTAACAAACCCGATCCTATCTATTAAGCCAGTAAGCTCATACTTGGAATTAGTTTACTTATAATTATTTTATAGTACTTGAGATGTAGGATTGTGGGAAAGAGGTGGTAGTCGTTTGTTCCAGTCACGGGATCTACCCGCTCGATCTAACGTTACTTTTTCAACCTAACGACAAGTCCCTAATGACCAGCACTAAATTTCAAGTGGTCTAGACTTTATTGAGTTTGAAGCGGACTACCTACTTCATGTCAACATTTATTAAGGGGCATAAGTTCGGCAAAAACTCCCAACATACCGGCAAGCACGACCCAAACACTGTGATGAGAAGGTGGTACCTCTCGAATCAGTGTCAAGCCACTCCACCATTTTGTTTCTGGAGCCGAAAATACATGTCCTCAAAAAACAAAAGATTAACAGTCAACGAAATTAAACTCTTTTGAAACAACATTCAGCTGCAACGATGGCAGGACCTACCATTCCAACTCGTGTGATGGTCGTCTCAAACACCCACGAGCATTCCCTAGACGGCACCACTATGCCACAGGTCGATGTTTTACTACATACAGGGGATCTTACAAACTTCGGAGAACTAGACGCATTGAGAGACAGTGTGAAGATGATAGGCAGTATCGACGCAGAGTTGAAATTGGTCATTGCAGGTAATCACGACATGACACTCGATAAAGTTCGTAGAGTCGAGAACCTGTCGGACGAAGAATACAAGAAGTACCATGAGCAGGCGATGGAGATAATGACGGGTTCTTTGGCGAAAGAGGCGGGCGTTACATATTTTGAGGAAGGAACGCATAGCTTGACACTCAAAAATGGTGCTAAGTTTAGTGTGTATGCTTCGCCTTATACACCTGGATCTGGTGGATGGGGATTCCAATACCAAAACCACGAAGACCGTTTCAACACTCAAAATCAAACATCTCCTGGAATGACATCAATCGGAGGACACACGATTCCTTCAGGCATCGACATCATCATGACCCACGGTCCTCCACGTTCGATACTAGACCAAGTCGACAGCCAATCATTAGGCTGTCCTAATCTTCTCCGCGCAGTCGGTCGTGTTAGACCTCTACTACATTGCTTTGGCCATATCCACGAAGGTCATGGTGCGAACATCGTCACCTGGAAAGAGGATGGCAGTGTGAAGGATCCGGAACCAGCAACGCCGTTGGAGACGGAACAGGTTAATGAGTATCCGTATGCTAATGAGTGGCTTGTGAAAGTTGGGAAGCAGACGCTTATGGTTAATGCGTCTATTATGATGAATACGGCGAAGGGGATGAGGCCGAATTGTAAGCCTTTTGTTGTTGTTGTGGATTTGCCGAAGATGGAATAAGGGGTTCTTCTTTGATGTCTATAGTTCTATTAGCTGTATTAGCTGTTAGGGTGGTTTGGGCGTTATGATCTAAGGATCGATCATGGAGTTGAGTCTCAACAGTACGGATCTAAGAGCGGATTCAATGGAGACTGAACGCCTCGAGAGAGGGACGTGGGATTTTTGTTCTCTGATAACTGGGGACGGGATTACTATTATGCAACATTCCAATCAAAATCAAGGGAAATCAAGCAACTCGAGCTACTCATGATACGATGGGTCTGACATCATCGTCACTAATTACTATAGCTTCTATCTTCCCGGCTATCATCTGAACCCTGGGTTTTTCTCATTTGATGCGAGATCGAGAGTGGTAGCCAGTCGAGGGTACTGTTTAGAAGAAATAGCAGTGTTGTAGTTATGCACTATCCGCGAGCAGACAAATCGAAATTCCTAAAAGCCTTTTGTCAAATTTTGCAAACAATGAGCTTAAAAGTCGTGCAGTGGTACTACAAAATCACTTGAGCAAACATTGGTTTAAAGTTGAATTTGCAAGGCCAATCAATTCAACTGCAGTTGGCATTTACTCAACATACCGTATGTTTCGGAGACTTAGCAATACATAGACACACAGCTAAATTTAAGAACATGTTCACAAAATTGCGGATACGCTGAGAAGTCTACTCTGTTTCAAATGTTGTGCAGATCGAATCACTCACTGTATTGTCAATCTTGAGCTACCTTGAGCGTTGCCGCATCGCTATACTATGTGCCCTTCAATCTAGATTTACAATTCGGTATTATAAGCATGTGAAAGAAGACCAAACTCGCATTTGTGAAACGACAAAACCGAGTCACTACACTCGAGTGTCAAAGGAATAACCCCATTCCTCTAGGACCTTGCGTAATTTTCGAATTTTCTTATCACTGTTTTCCCAGAGTACGGCGAGATATTCCATTGGAGACTTTCCATCTTCATCCACCACATTTAGATCCGCGCCAGCCTGTACTAGCATATAAGCAAAGCTGGCCATCAACTTGGGATTCTTTTTAGCATAGACAGCGATACATGCATGAAGTGGAGATCTCCAAGTTTTGCTTGTCCTATTAGCATCTGCCCCACTCAGGAGAAGATACTCTGCTGAATCTTTGTTTTTGGCCTGGATAGCAGAGATAAGAGGCGTATCCCACGCGGTATTTGCCGGGTCGCCGTCCGCGTTGGCACCGCAAGAATCTATCAAAAGTTTGACCAATTCATAAGATCGCCCACCCACTGCAACAAGAAGGGCAAAGTGTCTCTCATTCCTCGCGGTGCGTAATATTGAACCAACTTTAGACTTGTCTCGGTTTAGCAGCGAGTTCCAAAGTGAAAATATTTGCGATGTCTCAAATGTCGATGTTGTCTCTGAGAGATTAAGTCGCTGAAGAAGCAGCAAGTTAACTCTCCAATGCCAGGATATTTGAATGGGCATATCATATACGAATCCCTTCAAACGCGGAGTAGGAGCGTAGTGCTGTATTACTAAATAAATCCAGTCAAAATATTTTCCGCATAAAGCAATGGCCAAAGGTCTTAACATATCATTGCCGTGGAAAGTTCTCACATACTCAATCGCCTAAAAAACTAGCACATTAGCCTCTGTGACTACTACTACTCTTGAAAGTGCACACCAAATTGTAGCAAATTGGAGATATGGAAGAGATAAAGAGAATAGGTTATGCTCACACTACTATCCGTAAGTAAAAACGAAACTATGTTTATTTTTTCTGCAATTATAGCCTTCTCCAGAAGGCTAAGATCAGTAGAGTTGGCAAGAGTGGTCGTTTTGGCGGCTTTATGTTCCATTAGTAATATGAAAATATCCAAAAGTCCTCTTTCCGCTGCCATATCAAGCGCTGTCGTTAGGTCTTCAATCCCATAAGGATCTGTTATTGAGAACACCTCGTTGGCATCCTCTCCGTGCTGTAGCAATAGGCTAACAATAGAGTGAGACTCTGAGTAAACTGCACTGCAGAGCAAGGCGACCTTTTGCAATTCCACCTTA